>NC_053163.1:34012260-34312260 GCF_016835505.1 Polypterus senegalus
CGGGATGCCAGACATGAGAAGATATCTGTGTAATTTACGAACAAGGTTCATAATCGGCCAAAGTTTACTTTAACACATTCTTTGTTGTATTAATTTCACAAATAACCCAGACATGACTTGTTGTAATAAATAAAATGATAAAATTTATACCATAAGGATAATAGAAGATGGATATGCAAGTATATAGATGAAAGACAATAATAAACATCACAAACATAAAATTGTGGAAGTTTGACTTTTTTTCTATAGGAGGAAAAAAAAAAAAAAAGCACATATGTTACAATTCATATCTCTTGGTTTAGGTAGATCTTTTTCTTTCGTATAGAAAAAGGCGCTTATGAATTCTGGTCTTTCTACTGATATGCTCAAGATTTTTCAAGAAGTTCTTTGGCTAGTTTTTAAGCTTCTAATATTCTCTCAGTGGCGTTTACTTGCTCCCAACTAGTTCACGCCTGGTTTCCACCTCACAGTTCTCTGTGTGTGTATATATGTTAAATGCTGTTCTTCTCTTTCTTACTGGGTTAAGGATGAGAATGTCACAATAGCCAGAACGTGTTTCTTAAGGTTATTACCTTTCAACTGTAGTGATACCAATGCCGTGTTAAATTACAATTAAAACTCTTGGGATTAATATAGTTGTAAACATGGTTGTGTTTCTTTCCTGGCTGGCTTTCTCTAGATATGCCGAAGAATCTTCAGAGTGTTTTCTTTCTTTTGTTTCAGGAGATCATGTACTTCTTTACTTTGATTGTACCTTCTGATTGTGGGCAGTACTGCAGTTTCTCCTAGTGGTTTTTACAAACTGCGGCTCTAGGAAAATTACGTTTTCTGAGCAACTGGTGATCAGTCAGTTGCTGTTTTCAGCAAGGCAACCATGTTGTCTCTCTCTCTCTCACTCTCTTTCCATCCATCCATTTTCTAACCCGCTGAATCCAAATACAGGGTCACGGGGGGTCTGCTGGAGCCACTCTGCTTGTAAACTTGCTATTCTTCAGTAAGGGTTGGATGAATGGCATCCTTGTCAAATCTCAGTACAGATAAGTCTTCCAACCTTCCAGTCCAGCACAGTTGTCCTTTGGACTAAAAAGATTGCTCCAACTTTTGTTATACAGCCATACTTATAATCATTAGGTCTGTGCTATACAGCATAAGTTACAAGCATATTGAGAGGCTGTAAACTTGATGAGAGAAGAGCAATGAGTTACAGTGTGTTTGAGGTTTTTAAAAGAAGGAAGGAAGTATTAGAGGTCTTATCATTGGTTTCTTGATTGCGGATAAGTCTATCCTTTTGGTTGACCTTTGTTGCAAAGTTCTCTTCATCAGTATTGCCCATCCTTAAATTATGGGCCATTGTTCAAACTTGGCTGTCTGTCTTGTATTTGTGAGAGCTGTTCCTGAGTTTTGCTTGCTCTGTCATTGATCATCTTATGAGAGAAGGTATGGAGTCTGGAATTCTGCAGAGGGGCCCTGCCATTCAAACAGACTTTTTAGCTGGCATTAACACAAGAATTCCTGGAGCCTTTGAAATCCCTTTGCACCTTTCCATCAGCCTCTTTTTTGTTTTGTAAATGCATTGATCAGCACAAGCAGCCTGCTGTCCTAAAACTTCCCAACCCACCCAGTAACCCAACCCCACCGGGGCCTTGGCGGAGCTCAGCTTGGGCAAAAAGTTCTTCCAGCTGAAGCCAAGGCTCCTTATTTGCGTGTGAGGTTCCTGGAGTCGTATTGGGTAAATAATATAGCATATCGTTATTTGGAATACATGCATGAGTGTTCTGTGTCTACAAAGATCCGGGTAAGTAGGAGACAAGAAATGCTGAACACCTACCTAAAGCAGAAACTTTTTTTCATGTTTTACAAATAATGACATGAAGTGTATAATGTGTTTTGGACTTTATTCCAAATATCAAGTAAACACATGCACTTTTACTCCAGAATATAACCATAAGGGAAAAAAAAAACATTTGATTTGCATGTAGCTGTCAAAGAGATTAAAAAACCCAAGCTCAAATGTCATCATGGCACTGCCAGATCTAAACGGCAGCGTACCGAATTGCTTGCGTGCTGACTATAGCTGCAGGAGGAAGACCCGTTTTACTTTGTGGTGCGAAGCAGAGTGCCGCAGTCTAATAACCAGCGAAAGTGCTGTGAGGAACCTGTCTGTTGTTACAGCCCTGTCTTTGTCCAGTCTAATAGCAGTCACGGGACATTTTATCTTTGATTGCTGGTACAACAAATAGTTCTTAGCAGGCATCAGCCACAGCGTTGCTCTTGTGTAAAGAATGGAGATAAATGCCATCAACTCAGAGAGGGCGAGGCAAGTTCGTTGTAGCACGTGAATGTCACGGAGAGAATAAAACTGAATAATAAAAAAAAAACTAGCTCTTAACTTTTACAAGTAGCCAAAATTTACACCAGGTGTTAGACTCAAATCAAATGCATGTTTTTATTATATTATAATGGTAGTAATAATAATAATGGCTCACTACTCAAAACAAGGAGCATCCAGTCTTGAACCCAGGACCTTTGGGTTATAAGACAGTGGTTCTTACCTCTATACCATTCAAGAACACAAACTCCCTGTCGACAGACATTCGGACACCAGACCATTGCAAGGTATACACACAAATGTGCACAACCACCCTTCAGCTTGCACTAGGCCAATATGAAGTCTTCCATTTATCATCCTTCAGCACCCCCTTTTCCCCATAACTTATTCTTTACCGATAGAGAATTGGGATGTAGATTAACCAGTTAATTGAGTGCTGCAGTACCTGTGCCTCTGCCTCAGTCCGTTGTTAAATATCACCATTTTTCCTTATCTTACCCACACTCAAGGGAACTTAAAGTCCTCTTCGGTTGATTAATTTTATTTATTTTTTACATAGACAGTAGAACTTTTATCAGTGTTTCTCCTCATGTTAAAAAGGAAAATTACATTAAAAGAGAAAAAATACAGTGCAAGCTCGCAACACATACAGTACTGTAACAGCCATTGGGATGGAAGAAATAGGCACATGGATATAGAGACACCATGAAGGATTTCCAGGTTTGAGGTCTTGGACAGCAGAGCGCTTTTACTGTTTTACTACACCAAATGGGTAGATTACTAAACCCTCACACTGCAAAACAAATTTTCCAGCTGTTAAAGGCGCTGGAGGAACTCCATCCAGATATGCTGCTAACCACTGGCCCTAGTCATGCTACACCTGTTTTGTTCCCTCTGAGCACACACTCGCTGGACTGTCCAATATGCAAACTTGTAGCCATCTCTTCACAACACCTTTTTCCACACATGAACTATCAAGGTGGTGGACTCCTGATCTCCACACAGGCAATACTGGGCTTTTCCTTCCAGCTGCTGTTGTTTATCTGGAAGTTCTACTTACATAGGCTACTTCCTGTTATATTCTGTTGCAGGAAATATCTGAATTCTTGCCCCTGCTGCATTCCTATTTAAATACCTCGTGTTGCGGGAAACCCTGCCCCTGGACACTTCTGTGGAACCGACCAGATGCTTCTAGAGAGTTCCATGCCAATGAGGTGGTTCCATATTGTTTAAGTGCTGTCTTATCTAAGTAACACTGCAGGTACTTGGCCCCACATAATTGATTGGTACTTGAGACTGCTGGCTGATACCCTATAATATCCAGAACAACAACAACAGAACACAGTAGTGATTCAGATGGCTGCTATGCAACAGTCCTTCTTGTGCTAGTTCAGGACAAGATGCATGTAAGCTCAACTTTCTGTTATTTTTATTTTTTTGGATAATGCCTTTATGTAAGTCCATCACTGGCTTACTGCCCGTACACCATAGTGCCTAGATTTCTAAAGACTGAATGAACAAGGAACTCTCAACAGCCAGCTGCCATATTAAATGCAAACAACTGCACAAGTCTTGAGAATCTGAAAGAAAGTATATACCAGTTATATGCCAGTTACCTAGGTGATTCAATGGGCTCTGTCTTTGGAGGTAGAATGAATGAGGCAGGCGGGCACTAGAGACAAGGAAGACTGGCAGATGCTCAGCGGTTGCTGCTACATAGCCAAGTAGAGCCTTTTTGCCAGCAGGGTTGGCAGGAGTAAATTGCTGTGACCTAGCTGGTCCGTGCAAATTTCACTTGTTGTGCCAAGACCACACAAGCAGGAATTTAAACAAAAAAAAAAAACAACTTATTAATGAAAGGGTAACTGTAGTATTCACTTTAGGGCTGCAGTATCTTAACAACATTATCGATAATAATTGATTATTAAAGATGTTGGTAATGATCACTTTCATAGATTTAATTACATCATTAGGCTGAGTATGTTGTGCTGCACAATTGCATCACTACTTCATTCAGACGGTAAGCAAGGACTTAAGACTTCCAGAGTTTGAAAGCACTTTATACATTGAATGCAGAAAATAAAAGGTGGTGAGTTACAGAATGTGTAAGTATAACCTCGTATGGCATGAGAGCACAATGAAGATGCACAAACATTTGAATAGGAAACTTACTGTTACAGGCTCTGTGGAGGAGGAAGACATGCCAATATCCCAGTAAGTTAAATGTTACTTCAGTTTTATGTGATACAGATATGAGTGCAGTGTTTGCTAGGCTAGGCATAATGACATGACTTTCAGTTTGAAGTGGGCAATAATTAGAGTCCTAGTCCTGCAGCCCCACAGTGTGAATAACACACTAGCATATGTAAAAAAGTTTTATGATAGGCAACTGAAAAACGTATCATTATCCACTAGCTAGTAAACATTTGGACTTTCACTTGCCATATCTGTATTATTATTAAATAATAATAATAATAATTATTTTTTGGATGCTGTCACTCTGCTAAATTATGGTGCTAAATTACTTGCTTATATTCACATGTAACTTTAGCATGAGTGTTCACAAAAAAATGGTTGTGAAGAAACGCAAGTCTCTGCCTGAGCAGAAAACTTTTTTTTTTTTTAAAGCATTGTTTGCAAAGAAAATGGAAAAACTCAGAGTGCTGCGCTGAATCCTACAGCACATCAACAGCGACTGAAAGGCATATTGCTCCTTCCAAGTCAAAAAAGCAGGAGTGCGGTGGAAAAGTGAAAGTTCCAGGCTAGTTGACTTTTATACAATCTGGAGGAAGACTCTAAAATATGCAAGTGTTTCTGCAGCAAGCCTAGTGTAGCAAGTAGAGCAGATTTTGTGTAAGGATCACACAGTTTTAAAACGTGAAAGTGTAACAGCACACTCTTGACTTAAAATGACATGCGGCAGGCTGCAACAGTGTGGTGGCTGCAAGCAAATGTGCCAAAGAATCTGTGGTGATAAATGGTTTCCAGATACAAAAAAAGTTGAATGATAATGCAAAAAGAAATTAATTTTCAGTTAAAATAAGCTCTGCATGTTACATAGCAGAGGGAGAACCGAGTTTCACATACTGTAAATGAAACCACTTGTTTTGCTACAAAAGGAAGATAGTATGAACATTTCCTCAATATATGACAACCGTGTTCATTGTGCTGAACTAATCTCAAACTATTTAGGGCTGCAACGATTAGTCAACTACAAAAAATTGTCGATGCGTCATAAACAGAACCTTCAATAGAGGTTCCAGTCACAAAGAACCACATTGGTTTCCGTAACTGCAATGCACTACATAAACGTCTGGGGCAGTATCGTTTGTTATTGTTTGTCAAGGATGCACACAGTCCTACCAACGCAAGCATCCTGGAGCTGTGATGCCGCCGCCTTCTCTCGAGAGGTAAGTTTTAGCTAGTAAAGTTAGTGTCACGTGTTAACGTTGATGTTTGTACTATAATGTGTATATCAAGGTTTCGACAATGATAGTTAACCCTTAAACCGATGCATACTTGGGGCTTAATGCACCCCTGGATGCCAAATACTTAAAAAGTGCAGCTAAAAATTAAGCGTCACAATTCACAAAGAAAGTGTGAAATTTTAATTTAATTTCTTCATGCAAAGAGTATCACAATTACTACAACACCGATAATTTTACACACTTCAAATGAACTGTCAAAACTATAAAAAAAAACTACTGCAACAATCTGTTATTTGTTTAAAGTGCAACTGACGCCATTGAAAATTCCGTAAATCACCGAGCCAGCTGCGCTTGAACTGTCTGCATGCAAACACACAGCGGTAAACGCTGATGATTGCAGGTTGGTCTAGTGCAGCAGCTGAATCCCAGTTCTGCCGGGGCCTGCAGTGGTTGTGAGCTGGCTGCTCAACTAATATACGGCACGGACTGATCAGCTCCAGCGTGCTGGCAAATTGCTCTGTGAAGCAAATATAGCTGGTTGCGGGGTTCAATGAATTTACGTCGCCGAATGTATGTCGCCGCATATACTCGGCTTCGGTGTGCTTCCAAATTGCAATGGAAACCGACTCTAGCCGGTTGCGGCATTCAACAAATGTACTTTTCTGAATATACTTGGCTCCGGCGTGCTAGCAGTAATTAGCTTGTTACATATTTTAGTCCGTTATTTTTATATTTTGGCATAATATAGTACATGATGTGATAAACTACAACACTTTTCCTTCAGAGTGTGATGATTAAAACATCTTTCTCTGTCTGCAAAATCATTCTTGTGTATTCCAGCTACCTCTATCCCTCTGAGCGTCTCTTCTCAGCAGCTGGGAACATTGTCTCATAGAAGAGAGCCAGCCTCACGCCAGAGCATGTCGAAATGCTCACGTTCCTGCAATGCAATCAGGAATATATGAACTGAATCTTTTTTTATAAACTGTACATTGTTTTATTTGAAGTGAAGTTTTCATTAAACTTTTGGACTTTAAGACACACCAGTGGCCATTTTTGGTTAAGTTAAATACACTTTTTTTTGTTTAAAGACCTATGTGCACTTTAGTTTGTGTTGTTTAATGTATTTCTTTTTTTATTGTGATGTTCACACTAATATAAAACATCTGATTACAGTATTTTCAAATTTGTATGGTTCACTGGTTGTTATTTTAACTTGATTATTAATTTTAATCGTGTTAATTCAGAGACATCAGAGTAACATTCACAGGTGGACAGATGTGAGCAGATGAGGTAAGACATGCACTGGAGCCCAGAACAAGATGTGCAGCCACAGGTCACAGGCATCAGAATAATCGGGCATGAAATAATCGTGAAAAATTGAACGATTAGTTGACTACCAAATTAATCATTAGTTGCAGCCCTAAAACTGTTGTAGTGGTCAGATATTTACATGATGCTTTGCCAGTAAACTTCTTTCACATAAACTGAAAAAAAACCTTCAAAATAAACATGTAATTTAAGTATTAAAGTGTGAGTTTAGTGTAATTCTGAATATATACGCCAAATTGCGAGTTTGGTTAATTTATTGAAAACTGTTGTTTTTAGGGAAAGTGTGTTACTTCACTGCATAACCAGAACGAGATGTGCTAAGTGTTTTGTTTCGATTTATTACAGTTTATTTTCAATGTATTATTGTATTAATGTTGTGTAACCGTTGTATTAAAAAAAACTATTTTGTTTAAAATATCTACGTGTCATTAAAAATATATATTTCTGAATATTTTATACATATTCATTTATTTAGTGAAAAGTTCTATTTCATGAATTTTGTGTTTAATTTCATATTACATTTTTTTATTTATTTATTTAATTTTTTTTTTTACACAATCCTACTAATCACCAGTTCAGACGATTATCAAAATAAGCATTAGTTGCAGCCTTAATGTACTATATATAGTTGAGTATAGTGTGCAATTGCTGGCAAAAAGTCTAAAAGCGGCATTTGTCTGACAAATTCCATTCTTTAATGGAAGAACTGAATGCCTTTCACTGTTTCCTTCCATCATTTGCATCTTCCTCAAAGTGCAATAACAGCTGCAACTCTGGAGATGAATTATCCAAAAGGTCTTCAAAAGCAGTAATCACAAGGTACAAAACCTTGTACCTGTGCAATTGGGTACATATTTGCTGCTGCACACATCTGTCCTTGTTTTTTTTTTGCTTTAGTTGTGCTACCAGAGATACAGCCTGAATACTCTACAAACCTATGTGTGCGTACTCTAGACGTCTTGTCTGTAAAAATCATGACAAGGTACAGCATTGGTAGAGTGCTACACACGCCTTAGAAGTATCTACATTCTTCTCATCAGGTAGGACCTATCCCTCACACTCCAAATACTGGGCCTCGTTGGAATGCAGCAGCATGCCCATCACTCCATACGTTTGAAGTGCCTATCACAATGTGTATAGGCATACACAGTTATGGTCTTTTTGCAGGTCTTAAAAACAAGGGTTGACAGGTCTGCCGTGATACCTCAGATATCTTCAAATGCAAATGTTGATCCACTGCTCCACATCCAGCAAGAATGCACCTTATAGACTTTGGTTTTCAAGTTTAGCTGTTGGCTAAACTCTAATCTCTTGTATTCTGACATTGGTTTTCCCAAGGTGAATGTAGTTTGATTCCTCTTTCTGGTTCTGTTTTTAAAAATGGAGATAATCTCCCTGGTCTCCAAATCCAGAGGTATTGTCCTTCCAGCATAATTGAAAAAGTTCATTAAACAAGGCTGCCTCAATAACGTACTGTGCATTTCAAAATGGATTCAATCAACTTCTGTGGCCTCATCTCTTTGGAAATCCTTAGTGGTTGTTGGAAACTTGGTTAAAGAAATGGGCACCGTCGAGCCAGCTGCAAGTGCCTTCCGTGTGGAGTGCAGGTCTGCTAAGATCAAGAGTTCCTTGTTTTATTCCTATACCCTCATGATGATATAGTATATGGAAGTCATGTTTTCTTAGCCTGCTGAGATCACTGTTTGCTACATATGATCTGATTTTCCTTAATTGCATAATTTTTTTTGAAATATTTTTTGCTACCTTAAAGCTGTTCTTCATGGTTTGACCAGTCTCCTCTCGCTCCCAGGCTGCCACTTCTTCCAACTGAAATCTAGTGACATTGTATGAAAGATCTCCTTGCTACTGATGGCAGGAACACATGAACCTGTTAAAGGCCATCTTGGATCCTTACAGTCCTTTTTCACTTTTATGGTTTATTGAACATCTTCCACATTTACAAGGAGGCTGGAAACATGGGTTCTGAATAGAAGAAGTTCTTCTAAATATGATAGTTGAACTTAAGCTGAAGTAAAGTGTCTGCTTGGCTCTCCGTGGACATATATGCTATCTATTTGATCTCCTGAATTAAGTCACCACCAAGTAAGGATCAGTTAATAGCTTGCACTTCTATTTAGCTGAATGTCCAGAATATATGATCTGCAGGGAGGATTGTCAGCCTTTGGCTGGAGTAGTTTTGGTACTGAATGCATGTACCTTATGAACAACCGTAAGTTTGAAGATTGTTTATGCTATAGACATTCAATGACTAGCACCAAAATCCATTTGCATTTCACCACTTAGAAGAGGGTGAGACAAGTAGTTCCATCAAGTCATGCCCTAGGTTTCCCTGTCATTCCTCATCTGAGATGTACACATCTAAGGACTGCATTCATTGACTCCAAGAAAGCCAAATACTCTCCAACAGCTGTTTGGTGTGTACAGTACATTAAGTGTTCTCTTAAGTCCACATGACATTGGGAGACCTGTCAGTTCAATCGTGCAAACACCAAATTTAAACTTCCTAGCCTGCAGCTTGTAAGTGTTCCCATACCCTCCTGCATCTCTCAAATTAAGAGAGACCGCCCCAATCAAGTAGTTGAATTTTGATTGGTGCACAGTGTGAGTCAGAATCTGTGTGGCTTCTTCTTTTTACTACTGCTCAAGGTGCGACTTCTTTCTCACCGTTAACATGTCATATCCCAAGTGTAGTTTTCCATTCCGTAGATCTAGCCCACGGAAATCTATTTGGTGTATGTTCCCCACAAAAGGGCCTCTGCACTGGACTCCCACCTTTTGCCTTTCAGAAGGCAAGCACAAAATTCTCCACATGGCTTTTTCCAGCTGAGCCTGCCCAGGCTACATGAATCACAACCCCAGACCTGGTCCCAGAATACTCTCTGTGAACTATAAGCAGAGTTGATTTCTGTTGTCCAGTGTTAGGTGGCACCACTTATACCAGTAAGAGCCCCATATGTGTTTTTCCCCCTAATTTCTCTACATGTCTCGGCAGGTTAGACTGATTGACAACCATGAATTGTATGGGTTGGTGTGTGAGCTTAGTGTGCCATGTAATGGGCATGCATTCTGTCCAGAGTTGGTTTATTGCCTTGTGGAAAAATGCTGTCATGATAAGCTGTGACTTCTCACCATTGCATAGATTAAAAACCAGGTTCAGAAAATGTTTTTGTATCCGGTTCTTTAAGTGCAAGATATTTATGTGACCTGTTGCTGTGGGAAAGCAGCAGATGTTAAGCAAATTTGCTAATAGTACGTAATAGAAAAATATAGTAATAATCAGTAATTTATATATAGGAATAAGAGGCTTCAATAAATTTTTAGAATGTTACTTGTATCCAGTCCAATCTTGGATGCAGACATGAGCCATTTTAGACAAATCAACTGTAAATAACCGGGTGATTCTTGGCATTTCAGGTCAGTTTGGGGAGCATGCACTGTTACATTGTGTTTCTGTACCCACTACACAATGAAACCGCTCGGGATCCTTATTGGCATCACCCCAGGCAGGCACGAGGTCCAGTTCCACCCACTGGAAATTACCCTCTATCTGCCGTGCCGCAGCTAGATGTTACGGGGGCATCCTCTTGGCCTGGTCAGGCCACTCGGGTCCTCAACAACTCTGGGAATCGAGCTATATGGCCGTAGTGCCGTAACTGGCACTCCCTCAAAATGCAGTAATGTGCCTCATTCGGGACTCCATGAGCAAACCAGCGGTACCCAAGGATTCTCCAAAGAGACGCAGTACCAAAGGAGCCTAGTCTTCACCTCAGGTTACTGGATAGCATCCATGTCTTGCAACCATAGAGCCAGACAGGAAGCACCAGGACTCTAAAGACTTTGACCTTCGTCCTTTTGCATAGATATCAGGAGAATCCCACACCTCTTTTCAGTTACCTCATGAACCCCAACCCCCCCCCCCCACCATCCATATCCCAGTCTATCTGTTGACTTCATAGGAAGAGTCACCAGACACACGAATGTCGCTGCCAAGGTAAGTAAACTTCTTGACAAGGTCAACACTCTCTCCACAAACAGACACACTGCTGATGGCTGTGCCTAAGAGGTCATTAAAGGCCTGGCTCTTGGTTTTTAGCAGGACATTCACAAGCCCAGACACTCGGACTCCTCGCTTTTTCTCGAGAGCCCCGTTCATAGCCTTCATTGACTCCATGAAGATCAAAGCATAGTTGGCAAAGTCAAGATCAGTGAATCTTTCTTCGTTAACAAATGCCCCACAGCCGCTGGACCACATGACCTTGCCCAACACTCAGTCCAAGCAAGCATTGAACAGAATAGGAGCAAGAACAAACCCCTGACAAACCCAGAATCAACTGTCGAAAAACGCAGAGGTTCTGCCTCCATTCTGCACACCACTCACAGTACCTGTGTACAGGCCGGCCAGGATATCTAGCAACCTTGAGTGGATCATGCGAAGTCTCGGGATGTCCCACAGGGACGATCAACTGAGTTAAACACTTTATGAAAATCAACAAAGGCTGCAAAGAGATTCTGCCGATATTTGCGTTTATATTCCATGAGAGCCCTCAGTGCCAGGATGCGGTCGATGGTAGACTTCTTAGGTGTAAAACCAGACTGCTCCGGTTGCTGGTGAGCAAGTGATCACGGATCCTATTGAGGATGACCCCAGCGAGGACCTTACCCGGCACCAAGAGCAGTGTTATACCCCTGTAGTTGTCACAATCCAAGAGTTCACCCTTCCCTTTCCAGATAGGGATGACAAGTCCCGTTTTACAGTCAGTTGGGATGATGCCAGTCTTCCAAATGGAAGCAAAGATTGCTTGCAATGCCAGGAGGACAGCCTTGCCACCAGCCTGGAGATGTTCACCCCGGATACCACAGATCTCAGCAGCCTTCCTTGCCCACCTGTGCAATCTAAGTGATATTGGGTGGTTCACAGCTAAGTGGAGGATATGATCTACACTAATTAGGCTTTTTAACTTTGCTCCGTGATCTGTCCTTATTGATTTGTATGTACACATGTGGTTGTATACCATATATACAGTTTGTGTGTATGAATATCTGACGAACAGAAGTGCTTTATTTTATATTAAAGGACATTTTCACTCTTCTGACACACATACCTTTAACACTTGAAATGATACAGCATCAAAAAGCATCGCACTGTTCTCTCCAACTCAACTGAAAGTAGAGAGTCTTGTTTTAGTCGGATTTCAATGCATAATGCATTAGGATGATATCTATTATTTCCTCAATGAAAAAGCAGGGCTATAGGTATCTCGATCCTGGAGGGCCTGAGTGGCTGCAGGATTTTGCTGTTGCCAGCCATTTTGACCATGGCTAGATACCCAATGTAACTCAAATCCTCTACTTAAATTGGTTTTCTGCTTTTATCCGTTCATTGTTCTCAGTCTGCTCTTTGTGAAAAAACCAGCAGCAGGATGTATAGTATCAGTGGGTGTTGTTGTCAAGGCACTTGCATTTGGTTTTGTGTAACTCATCTGTTGCAAAGAAGCAGGAGTGCTCCTTCTTTTGTTTCATTTTGAAATGTGTCCCTTTGTTTATTTTTAACAATTTGTTATAAGAGTAACACAAGCCAGAGAGCTACAAAGAACAGTGGCTCACTTTGCGCCATTTGCACCCATATGCTTAGCTTCAGATGGCTATGTGTGAATATAGTTGTGTAAAGGGGTCTACAGTGAGTCAATTCAGGAAGAGTTATTAAGCACACTGAGTGCAGTGAGCTTCATTTGGACTACATGAAAAGTAAAACCAATTCTGTTGGACAATTCTAAGAAAAATGTAAAGCTTCTATTAAAGAAAAATGATCATTTGGCACCGGGATTGTATTTTGGGGTTTTGGAGGTTGTGCTTTTCATAGTTACTATGTACTGTTTTTTTTACCTCCGGTCTTTATTGCACACTCTGCTTTTTTTTTCTTGCTTTTTTGCACCTGCAAGTTCAACTACAAAATAGTCTTTAGTCATTCATCCATTTTCTGACCCACTTATTCCAAAAATAAAACCCATTTACGTATACGTTTACGTATAATATACATTTACGATTGTACCTTTTATAAGAACAATTTGTTTGACATCTGCCCTACAGGTTCATGCTTCTGTTTTCAATTCCCAAACTAGTCTAGAGTGTTTAGAGTTTTGAATGATCTCACTACGTCTGTGTGGGCTTTTCAGGTATTCATACCACATCTCAAGTAAATGCTGGTTTGGTGAATTAGTGACTCAATTTAGAGGGTTTTCCCTGTAATGATCTGGAATCCCCAAGGATGGTTCCTGTCTTGCTTGTCATGCTTCAGCTTATTGCACTTAGAACTGAATGAGCAGGTTAGCCTATCTGTTGCTGGGTGTAGGAGCTGGCTTGTGTAGCATTTTTAATTTGACTTTAATTATTCTTCCATTGTGCAACACCTGTTTGATGCTATTGTGTCTGCAAGCTAAACATTGAATGAGTCTGAAATTCTAACAAAACTAAAATAAAGAAGGGGTGTCTTAAAAGCACACTGGTCCGGGGATTTGATCCAGCATTTGCTTCAATGTTAATGGATCTGCATCAGCAGTCTGGCTGGGTAACCTGCATCATACGTTCTCAATCCATTGAGTAAATCGGGAGGCTCCAGTTGGAAGTGTTATCCTACTCATTGCATTGGTGTTCAGCATTTTGGGTTTTGTAGCTCAGTCCTAAAGAAGTTTGGAAATCTACACATGACATAGCATTTGCATGTGTTCAGAGACTTAATTGTTTTGAAACTTGAAGCATTTTTAATTATTGTTCATTTACTTAATCACGGAGTTTTACATCATTTCTGTTTATGGAATATTTTTGCATAATGAATCTTATTCAAAAATAGGATGATAGAATGTAAGTACATTAGTAGTAGATTATAAAAGATGTACTTTTTAATAGCATTTTACAATATTATGTAGGCAGGAATACAACATCTTTATGGATGTTTGCCAGGAAATGATTGTGTCAGTGAAATACTGAAACATTATAATCTGCAGATAATGCAGCAGTGAGGTTGTAATTAGTGGGATATAAATGCCGGGTACATTTTTATTGACTGCATGTATAATATACAGAGACACACTAAGGGGTCACCTTTCCCCTCATGACTAGTTTTAATTGTTTTTTTTTTTGTTTTGTTTTTTTTTTTTTGCATTTGTGATTATGAATATCATTTAACTTACCTGCTATAAAATGAAACCGCGGTAGAAGTAACATGGTGTTGCAGAGGCTCACATAGTTAGCTGATGAGACTGCAAATTACCTGCTGTGTTTGTGATCCTGCTGTCATTTCAGTAACTTGTACTGGTGATGGTGTTGGATCAGTCCTAAAATGTTGACTTTGGTATCAATACCAGCTTTCAGACCTTAGTACCAGTATCAAAACTGTTTCAAAGCAAATAATGGATAACTCCATGTCTTATTCCAACCTCCCTGGTGTGCCGTACCATTTCACCACTTCCTTCTTAATAGCATTGAAGTCCCGATCGTGTCAAAGCACAGGTGAGTTTCCCACTTGAAGTCCCATTCGTATCAAAGCAATTGGGGAATGGTTCTTCTGTGATATTATAATTGTGTTGAAGCGTGTCTGGGGTTATGAGAGGCAAGCTGCTGTTTACTTCCAGTACTGAAAAATCCCAAAATGCTAGTATCGTACCTTTATAAAATTTGAGGTTTTCCATACATTTCCAGTACCTGTACTCCACATAACCCTAACTAGGATTTGTCTTGCCATCAGGAGCGGTAGTCAGACATGTAAAAGAGGAAAATATGCAAGATGAAATAACCACAAGGTGAATTTGAAACAGTCAATACATATGTAATTGAGTTCACATAGGTTTCTTTGTTTTAACACAATTTAGAAAATTCAACAATGCCTTTAAATGAGTCGTGATTTTTTTTTTTTTGTAGAATTTGGGAAAACAGTCTCCACTCACAGTATCTCAATGAAAGTTAATAAAATTCCTTGAACTTGTCTACCAAATTTTAATGCAATTGATCAGTTGTGAACTTGGCTGTTCCATGAAGATAGGCAGGTTTGAGGTTGATAATTGATGCTCTTTCCATTTTTATGCCAGTGCACCTTAAAATCTCTGTATAACCTAATGCCACAACTAAATAGTTTTTCTAAGTCCATCTCTCCAAAATAAAAAAAATTCTTGTGCTCAAGTAATGATCTTGACTGCTTATTGCTATATTCAGTATTTACTTCTGCCTTGATTAGTGGTTGGCCAGTTTCTCTGTAGCTCTTCACGGCTCTAACACAAGCAGACTTGGAAAATGGACAGTGTTGCTCTGTACAGTTGTAACTACTTTTACATTTGGAAGAGTGGGCACATTCCAGTATTGCTACATTGGATGTTGGTTTTCCTGTAAGCCTGCTTTATGCTTTGTTTCCATTCACTTTTCCAAGATGTTCCAAGAAATTATTTTGAGGTCCACTCTGGTAATTGGAACTCTAACATGGGAACCTTCTCCAATAAAGTGTCATCAGTGTAATAGTTACTTTTTTCTTATCTTTTTTTAAATTTTTTTTTCATTATTAATCTCAGTGCCTTAATGCACATCCTGTTAGCAGTTTCTCTATATTAAGAATCCTCTTAATGCCCAAGGCTGTTTCCTGTCTTGCCTCTGGAATTTAGTTTTTTCATCCATTTGTATGTTTATAGTGTCAACCTGTTTATTCGATGGGAAGGCAGCTGTAACTTATCCGGGTGCAAGGCAGGAACAAATCCAAAGGTACCAGTCAACTGTAGGACACACATTTTGGGACATGCATCAGAGTCATAAAGCAGGCTAACCTTCCACTTCAGTCAATTTACGTTCATCTCCAATTAATTTTGGCCATTTCAGTTACTTTAGTTATATTCAGTTCTGCTCAGATTTTTCATAACATGTCCTCTCAATTCTGGTTGATGCAATTCAGGTTTCTGGCTGGGCCAGAACCAACTCTAGACGAGGTGCCAATCTAGTACAGGGCCTGTTTATTCACACACAGTCACAGACAATCGCCCCTGGCCAATTCAGACTTGACGATTAAATTAACACCTATGTTTTTGTTGGTATGTGATATGTTGTACTACTGAGTCTGCTTCTGGCTCCACATTGGTGTGGAAACATGTCTGCTCTTTGTAGATTAGCTTCTTTGTCTGCTTAATTCAGACATTACAGAGGAGCGAAAAATATTTTAAAATTGTTAAACCTGGTGTGGTTTGTTTTTTTAGTATATAAAACATAACACACTTTTCAAAGTTGTACTCTGTTTCTATGAATATGTTCCAAACTGAATGCAGAGATGAAAGAGCACATCTCTCTTTTAGCAAAAGATTAGGGAAAGCCAACAATTGGGTTTAAAGAATCAAAACCAAGAGACGCTGGCTTTGATGGAGGATTTCTTACTTTCTCGCAATGTGCTTGTAACACACTGCATTCTGTGGTTGATCACAACTTCAAAGTCAGTTGGCAGGTTTGGTGTTGTTTTGCCCTTAAACATTTCTCGCAGCAAACTGAATGAATTTATTCTCAAAGGTGCCATATTTAAATGAACTGCAGACTCATTTCCCTGTATCTGACTTATTTTTCTTTAGGCTTTTTTTCTCCATTACAAAAACTTAGGTTTTAGAGTCACTGGTGTGAGTGGGCAATAATTTATTCTATTCTCATTATTGATGCTACCAGAAGACTCCTGCATTCATACAATGAATACAGTAGATTAAGAAAATGGATTGTGTAATTGATAAAATATACCTCTGCAGTCATCATTAGGTGATGATATTTAAAACATAGAAAGCAATCCATTTTTGGAACCTGTTAAGACCAAGCAGGCAGCCCAAAATAATGTGAAATAAAAGTATGCACCATAAATGCCGAAGCAGAGAGGAAGGCCATTTAAGTAAGATGTCTTTACAGTTAAAAGCAAAAAGAGACCAGTAATTAAGAAAATGAAGAAAAAAAAATTCAGCACCCATAAGGAGACCCTTAGGATTAGGCTATAAAAGCCGTGCCAGGATTGATTTGGACATATGTCATCAAACGCATTGAAGTAAAGCTCAGAAGTAGGCTGGCCGCTAGGCTTTCCATTCTCTGAACGAGTAACTCTTTGTTGGGTTTCATCTTTTGTTAATTGGATGGTTTGATGCTCTGAAGTGTAAATCCCCAAACCTCTGGTCACTGGCCCATTGTGGTCAGTCTGACACAATTATAAAAACAGTTACACTCTATTCATATTGTTAGTAAGCTAACATTGATAAAAGCTTAAGTTTCAAGCTGAAAAATTGCATTACACTTCTGTATGCTGCATGTCCATATTGCATGTTCCTTTCCCATTACTAGGAAACCCCTGCCTACAGATGTGTTGACCACTGTGTGCACAAAGCTGACATTTAACTGGCTGATTTAAATGTCTCTCATCAAGATTCTATAGCTGATATGAAGGAATTGTTTTTTCTGATTTGTTCCTGAAGAGAGAAACATAAAGACTAACAGAGAAGTGAGCTTCTCTGTAAGTGAGCAGAGAGAGACATGGCTGTCTTTGGGAGTAGGAGTGGAACTGTGGCACAGCAATAACTTGGCTCAGCCCTGCTCAGGCATATCTGCTGTGTACTTTGTAAATTCGTCCCTGGGTTAGAATGGATTCCCACAGGGTGAGTATTGTTTACTCCCTAAACTCCGTGTACATGCTCTTAAGTGATTTAAGTAAATGTAAGTTGGTGATAAATCAATCTGTGCTGCCCCCTTCAAATTCTAGGTACCAAATTGAAGTGTCTGTTCAAGTAGTGTTATTTGAAACCAGTTGCCTTTCAGCTAATCGATAGGCAGTTCATATCTAGTGAAAGCATCAGGCAATGATCCTCTAATACATACATGTTAATGGACAACTCCAGTTCCACCGGCAACTATCTTCACCCAAACTTCACTTTAAGAGATGACATTTGATTTATAACTCGTGGACCGAGTCAGCCAATTAGTTACTAAAACTGGTGTTAAATTCATGCCATTGAGGAAAACTGGTGACACCAATTTGGCCCAGTATTAGCGAGGGTTGATTTATGGCTTAGGCTGGACTGTTTTGCTCCTTTTGTAGTTTGTTTTAAGCTGTATCAGAGCAGTGCCATCTCCTCTTCTTCCATTTGTATTCTGGGATTAGCAAATCCCTGATACGCAAGTTACAGTTGGTCCAGAATGCTGCTGCTCGTTTTCTAGTTGGGGCAAGAAAGTCTGATTCTGTTTCTCCAATATTAGCTTCTTTACACTGGCTGCCTGTCAGTTTTCAAATTGATTTTAAAATCTTATTGCTAGTTTTTAAATCTGCCTATTTATCTGAATTGTGTGCATTACACCAGCCATCCAGAGTGCTTAGATCTTCTGGTCAGTTGTCTCTTGTTGTCCCTCGTACCAAGTGTAAAACTAAGGGGGACAGACAGGGCTTTTACAGCTGCTGCTCCTCACCTCTGGAACTCTTTACCTCGTCACATAAAGGAGTTGTCTACAATTGAACTGTTCAAAATGAGATTAAAGACTCCTTTCTATTCACTTATTTTCTGTGACCTTCAGTAATACTGATGGTTTCCTCTTTGTGATTATTTAATCTTTATTATAAAGCACTTTTTCCACAGCATTCCTATGTATTTAAATGTGCTATATAAATAAATTGACATTACATTTGTGATACTTTAGGGAATAAGTGTTTGAGAGAAGTTGGAGGGTTAGTTAGGTAGTGCTTGGAGTGGGGCACGTAATAGTAAGTTAACTTTGTGATATGGAGACATTTTGTAGTTACTCTCACGTTGAAGCAGTAGCATCATCAAAGGAAGTACAGTAAGAAGGGGTTTGTAGTTCATCCATTTTCTAACCCGCTGAATCCGAATACAGGGTCACGGGGGTCTGCTGGAGCCAATCCCAGCCAACACAGGGCACAAGGCAGGAACCAATCCTGGGCAGGGTGCCAACACATCAGGGCCAATTTAGAATCGCCAATCCACCTAACCTGCATGTCTTTGGACTGTGAGAGGAAACCCATGCAGACACGGGGAGAACATGCAAACTCCACGCAGGGAGGACCCGGGAAGCGAACCCGGGTCTCCTAACTGCGAGGCAGCAGCACTACCACTGCGCCACCATGCCGCCTGGGTTTGTAGTCTGAAAATATTAAAAAGCACATCTGTAAAGAAGCAAGCAAAGTGTTATGATTGCATTTATTTTGTAATTACTTCCTAGTGTTACAGGTTGTGGGCGGTTTTCTGCATTTTTTTAACATGAATATTCTAAATATTTGTTTACTAACTGTGCTATCCATCTAAGGAGATTGAAATGTAAGTAATCAATGTAGATCTTGGTTTTAATGTTTTCAGTGCACCATGTATTTTGTAATGCAAAAATAAAATGCATTGCACATGTTATTCCAACTGATGGGCACATACAGTATACACCATTTGGTATAGGAGTCATAAAAGCACTGCTAAAGTTTATGGTGAGCCATCTTTTTGAGACGACAAATGTGATGCATTTTGTTACTGCAAATGTTTGTGATGTCCCAGGTGTTGCATAACACACAATTAGTAACTACAGACACATGTCTATTTATTAAGATCCATTTTTTAGTAAAAATTCTTGTTACAGCATTATAGAAATTTTGTTTAGAGATGCTTACATTTTGAGCACCCATGATGAGGGATGCCTTCACTGGTTGCTAGGCAACATTTTGCGCAGAGTGATATCATTGGCCCAACAGCATAAAAGCTGGCTTCATGGATCACTTGTTGTCCAAGTTTGTGGATACATTTAAATGTGTTTTGCTGTGTTTATAATTGGGGTTTCCTGGCAAATGACTAAGCTGTTGTTTTTCTGACTTCAACTTCGGTATACACACTGGTTTTGATGTTTGATTTTCTGGTTTTGTCTTAGACATGTTTCTTACCTAGCATTCATTTGCCCATGTGACCTTCACACTCCTATCTTAAAAGTTGACAGACAATCAAAATATCAGGCAGGGATGAAAGATGGAAAGGTGAGTTGGGAAGCTGCCTGGAACTGTCCTCAGAAAGGCTGGCAAGTTAAATCCTAGAAGAGTAACAAAGACAAAATTGAAAAGCAAATGTTTTGTCCACAATTCACCCTCCACTATTAGTAGATTTGTTTTTGAATTTTTGAAATTTACCATTTCTCATATATTGAAGTATTGTTTTCATGAAAAAGGAATTATTTTTTTAAATGAAAAACATTGATATGCTTTGAACATGTTTTGAGTGTTTTATAGAAATCCAGTAAAACCTGCTTATAGTAACCAGTCAAGGGACCAATCTAAAATGGTCACCTTAGGCAGGCGGTCACCTTAACCAAAGGACATAGAAGGAAAAATCAAGACTCTACAGAATAAAAATTCAAAGGGAAGCATGAAAACATTTGTTTTACCTTGTTTGTTAGTAATAAATAAAGTACTAATATTGAAGAAAAAATGGGAATTTTCCATTTATACAGTGAAATATTTCAAGAAACTGTATTGAACAAATCTTATGTAGTATAAATACAATATGTATGTGACTAGTAGTAATTATAATTATTGAAAACATTAAATATTAGCTGCAAAAACCAAAAAAATTTTCAATTTAATTTTTTTGAAATAAAATGAAACATTCAATATTTAAAAAAGAGAGAATGCACAAGTCAAAATCAAACTGTAGAAGCCTCTGATGACGCTATCTGGGAAAGATCTGGTCCTGGTGTGCCACATTCTAGGAAGCTTGCAGCAGGGAAGTCCAAAAATGAGAAAAGTTCATGAAGTATCTACATATCATGATGAGGATCTAGGAAATTAATGTTCAAAATGATTAAAAACTGACATCACATGCCTATGCAGGCAGTCCCCGGGTTATGGTGCCTTCAACACCATCCAACCTCTGCTCCTTAGAGACAAGCTGACTGAGATGGGAGTAGACTCACACCTGGTGGCATGGATTGTGGACTATCTTACAGACAGACCTCAATATGTGCGTCTTGGGAACTGCAGGTCTGACATTGTGTGCAGCAATACAGGGGCGCCGCAGGGGACTGCACTTTCTCCGGTCCTGTTCAATCTATATACATCAGACTTCCAATACAACTCTGAGTCCTGCCACGTGCAAAAGTTCGCTGATGACACTGCTATTGTGGGCTGCATCAGGAGTGGGCAGGAGGAGGAGTACAGAAAGTTAATCAAAGACTTTGTTAAATGGTGCGACTCAAACCACTTACACCTTAACACCAGCAAGACCAAGGAGCTGGTGGTGGATTTTAGGAGGCCCAGGCCCCTCATGGACCCTGTGATCATCAGAGGTGACTGTGTGCATAGGGTACAGACCTTTAAATATCTGGGAGTGCAGCTGGATGACAAATTGGACTGGATTGCCAATACTGATGCTCTATGTAAGAAAGGTCAGAGCAGACTATACTTTCTGAGAAGGTTGGCATCCTTCAACATCTGCAGTAAGATGCTGCAGATGTTCTACCAGACGGTTGTGGCGAGTGCCCTCTTCTACGCGGTGGTGTGCTGGGGTGGCAGCATAAACATGAAAGACGCCTCGCGCCTGGACAAACTTGTTAAGAAGGCAGGCTCTATTGTAGGATTAAAGTTGGACAGTTTAACATCTGTGGCAGAGCGACGGGCATTAAGCAAACTCCTGTCAATCATGAAGAATCCACTGCATCCACTTAACAGTGTCATCTCCAGGCAGAGGAGCAGGTTCAGTGACAGACTTTTGTCACTGTCCTCCACTGACAGACTGAGGAGATCGTTCCTCCCCCACACTATGAGACTCTTCAATTCCACCCGGGGGAGTAAATGCTAACATTAATTTTATTTTAATTTTTTCATTTTTATTACTATTTAATTTAATATTGTTTCTTTGTATCAGTATACTGCTGCTGGATTATGTGAATTTCCCCTTGGGATTAATAAAGTATGTATCTATCTATCTATCTATCTATCTATCTATCTATCTATCTATCTATCTATCTATCTATCTATCTATCTATCTATCTATCTATCTATCTATCTATCTATCTATCTATCTATCTATCTATCTATCTATCTATCTATCTATCTATCTATCTATCTATCTATCTATCTATCTATCTATCTATCTATCTATCTATCTATCTACGAGTTAGAGACTGTAGGTTTGTACTTAAGTTGAATTTGTATGTAAGTCGGAACAGGTACTTTATTTAATAAATGCTGTTGTTGAACGACTTTAACCAAGTGCTCTGCCAATGGATGGAGTTTCACCACTCTCTGACCTTTTTATTATTTCTACTTTATTTTCAATGGTGGTGGTTTTTCTCTTTATCTCTATATCACAAGCACTTGCATCAGATTTGTGTTTCAGAGACATTCTTGAAGGGTGAAGACAAAAGGTTAAGATGAGTTCTTCTGCACAGCACTGTACACGCTATCACCGCAGGAAGGCCCCTGTCGTCAACACGTCTGATGTACTGACAAGAAACAACTTCCTGCTATGTGCGTAACAGTACAAGCAGGCTTGCTATTGAGAATAGAACGGGGGCGGCAAAGGGGGAGGGGTTCATCGCCAGCCCACCTCACAGTCACCTCCACTACAGTATGCTGCCTGCAGCGTTCACCCGCCGAGAATGAACACGGTGCGGCCAAAGGCGGGTAGTGAATCGCCCACCACCACCCCCATTCAACAGGCAGCCACCTGAGGCACACTACAATGCCACCCCCCGCCGCCCTGTTCACCCTCAATGGCCTTCGTTCAGCCACAACCGGGTCACCGCTTGCAGCATTACCAGCCACCCACTGAGAACGAACTGGGCAGCCGTGTGTGGTGGGCGGGCAGTGAAACGCTCCCCTCCGATCCATCCAGCCTGCATCCAGTCAGGAGCACTAGCTGCAGCGGTGTATTGGGTGAGCAGCGAACTGCCCCATCATGCCTCCATCCTGCACACGAGCGATAGCTGTGGCTCCGGTGACTATGGACCACGGGTCGCCGCAGGGAGCCGCCCAAAGGACACTACACTACACTGCGCAAGCAGTGAAATTGCCTCCATCCTGCCACCGCTTGCAGCGTCCCCAGGCTGAAGATGATGGAGCAGCAGTTACTGAGGCGCATGCATCACAGCAGCGGTCCCGTTCATAAGTCGTAGGTCGGATGTCCGTAACCTTGGGACTACCTGTATAAATTTTACTTACACTATTGCCTCTTTACAACAAACGTGTCCATGGTTAGTTGTCTGAATGGTTTTGTACTGTCAAATTTTTTCACCCACAACCTTTTTGGCTTGGTAAACTGGTTCGAGAATTGTGGGGGAAGCAGTATGGCACATATTGCGAGTTGCACAATGAGGGAGATTCAAAGAAATTCAAAAGAAATGAGTAATTCACAGAAGCAACATAGTCATGTGTTCATAAGAATTCCACAAGTAAACGAGAGTAAGAAAATGGGTGAGGAGTTGGGGCTATTCCAGTAGTTTCCAGGAAACCTATCCCTTCCAGAAGCTCTAACATGATTTATTACACCCACAGAGAATAAAGGGACCAAATTTGTATGTTTTCCCAAATTATTATTTATTTATTTATTTTTATCTGGTGACTATAGCCAAGAGGCATCAAGGAGAGGTGGCCAATAGTCACAATAGGCAGGTGGTCACTTTATATAAACATTTTGCCATATAAAACACCCTGTTTCCGAAGGGACCAAAGAAAAGAGGTCACCTTACTACACGGGCTGTCACATTGGCAGGTTTTACTGTAGTTATTTCTGTGTGTTTTGTCATTGTGTGTTTATGACAAAAATTTAGTGGATATTATATCCCAAGAATGAATGGATTAACTGTTTTGAAATTTTGCGAACAAGTTGCACTTGTAAGTCATAAGAGCTTATTAGGTTTTGGGTGATTTCCAACATTTCTGTTTTAAGTGTTCCGAATTTTAAATCTGATACCAGGAGCCAGACCAGCACTCAGACAGTCACAAAATGTAGAACTTTTTAAAATACATTTTCAAGCATAGTACTGGCATTGCATTTTGCATTTAATTTGGTAAATTCACAGTGTGCTGTACTGATATCTATACTAATAAAAGGCAAAGCCCTCACTTACTCACTCACTCACTCACTCACTCACTGACTCATCACTAATTCTCCAACTTCCCGTGTAGGTAGAAGTCTGAAATTTGGCAGGCTTATTCCTTACAGCTTACTTACGAAAGTTAAGCAGGTTTCATTTCGAAGTCCTACACGTAACGGTCGACAATGTCCGCCATGTTGAACTTTATTATTCATGGCCCCATCTTTACGAAATTTGATAGGCGGCTTCCCTGCATTAACCGAAACCGATGTACATACTTATTTCGATGGTATGACGCCACTGTCGGCCGCCATATTGAACTTTCCAACGTCACTAATTCTCCAACTTCCCGTGTAGGTAGAAGGCTGAAATTTGGTACTTATTTGGTGGTATGATGCCACTGTCGGCCACCATATTGAACTTTTCAACGGTCTTTGTTACTTATGGGCCCATCTTCTTCAAGAAATTTGGTACACGGGTTCCCAACGCTAACTGAATCCTACTTGCCCTAATATATACGTCCATAGCCTGCAGCTCGGTCACCGTGTGAGGCGGCGTTGCGTCCCCCATCCCAACGCCTCCCACGTTGTTGGCTGCCTGCCTATATAAGGCCGTCTGTCGCTCCAGTCTCTACATTCCCTTCCTTTCTTCGTCACGGGATTCACGTCTCCCTGCTGATAACTACAGCCTTTTTCTTTAATCCACGGCTTCTCCGCTGTTTTATTGTTCATTTATTACGATTATAGTTATTGTGTAGGTATTTTAGATTACTTTACATTGTTCAGGTACCCATTTCCTTTATCATTCCAACCGTACCCCCATTACCATGTCTATCGAGGTGATCACCATCGATCAAAGAACTGTCTCTTACCGAGTGGTTTCCATGCCCAGAGATGGCACCTGCCTTATCCATTCTCTGTGTTACATATTGCACGGCCATATCAGGCTCACTCTTGATATCCGAAGGAACATTGTGTCTTATGTACTGAATGACTGGGACAGGTTCAAGGTGTGGACTGATGACGGTACAGGAGATAATTATACTACACAGGAGCACTAGAAGAGTGAAATGCTTAAGCCCTTCACCTGTGGTTCTGCATGTGAGTTGATGGCTGCCGCTGAATTGTTCGTTTGTCGCTTTCAATTGTACCGAAATGGCCAAATATTTTACACCTTTGGACAACTGCCAATGCCTCTTAAACATCTTAGATTCACAGGTGACGATTTCAGTAGTGGACACTTTGATGTTTATGAATGTTTAAACTCTCAAAAGCTGGATGTGAAGTTGTCGATGAAACCGGTTGTATACTTACAACGCTTGACAGATGCCGAATGTCTCTTCAACACAAGACCTACAAATACTGTCGTAATTGAAACAAACCATGAAACTCAAACTGATTATGACAGCAGAAATCCAAGCTGTGGGATTTGAAACAAGATTACTGTTCACATGGCCAACTGTACGTTGCATGCTCAAGAGTAAGCTCAGCGCACAGCTTGGTCATATTACATCCGGAGGGCCGAACTGACAACGTGGTATACAAAGAGATCCTTAACAAATAATTATTGGTATATTTTCCCTCAGTTTAAAAAGGTTTAACACTAGAATTACCAGAGCCTACGAAAAAACTCGTAATTCCGTCCCACCTTAAACTGCTTCTTAAATCCCTTCACACCTCTCCGCCAGCGTCCTTTGTCTTCTAAATGTGCTGATAAAGAGAAGTTTGGAGCAGCCGGCTATTCCATCCCCCCACCAATTTAGAACGTGCACGAACTTCAGCTTGATTGAGTATCTGGGAGTGAAGTGGAGTTTTAGAGTGGAAATAATAGATCGTTATTTGGAACACACGCATTTCATGTCTGTTCCGTTTCTACAGTAATCTGTGTCAACACATTGTTAAAACAGAAACTTTTTTATATTCTAGTAGTAGATGACAAAATGTAGGCATAAACTATATAGTGTATGAAGCCTGAAGTCCAAATAGCAAAGAAACATTTTCACAAGAATAACACAATTGCGCTTTTATTCAAAAATATAACTGCAGAAACAAAAAGCCGCCTTAACATGCGACATTGACATCTGTTTATTGTAACTGCCTCCGTGGTTCAATGGACTCAGCCCCCGCTTGGGAATCAAGAGGTCACGAGTTCGATCCTGCGCCCCTCCGTTTTGAGAAGTAAACTGCTCTTAGTCTTACTATTTTAGAATAAAAGCATACATTTAATTTCAGTCTGTAACAGCCGGTGCAATTTATGATCCTTGTAAAGGTTAGCTTTTTTTTTTTTTTTAATTCACTTTTCATTCTCACAGTCGCGTTCAGAATCAATCCATACAACCCCATCTGACACGGCTGTTTTCACTAAAGACGCGCTATAGCTCTGCAGTGTACCACGATGCATACTAACGGCAAACACCCCCATCTGACAAACGCTGGCGAAGCTGCCTTCTTCGTATCTCACCGTCACTTGCTTTTCTTTTTATTCAGTTTTATTGAGTGTTCCTGCCAGTCCCGCATGTTGTTGTATGCTGTTTCTTTTGTACTCCAGGACATGCAGAGGAAAGAATGGTAAAGACCAGTAACTTCGGCGCTATATGCAATCATCAGACACTCCCCATCTGCCCGTGTCGTTCAAACACAGGAACATATATTGGTGTATTCCTGTAAGAAGCAATGTACACACTTCTCTCTATGCTGTGGTTTCTATTACACACCTGAAAGAAAGAGACAATACATGTGAAAATATCCAGCATACAGCAACATGCGGTGACTGGCAGGAACGGGGTGTTTGCCGTTAGTATGCATCGTGGTACACTGCAGAGCTATAGCGCGTCTTTAGTGAAAACAGCCGTGTCAGATGGGGTTGTATGGATTGATTCTGAACGCGACTGTAAGAATGAAAAGTGAATTAAAAAAAAGCTAACCTTTACAGGGATCATAGAGTCCATTGAACCACGGAGGCAGTTACAATAAACAGGTGTCAATGTCGCATGTTAAGGCGGCTTTTTGTTTCTGCAGTTATATTTTTGAATAAAAGCGCAATTGTGTTATTCTTGTGAAAATGTTTCTTTGCTATTTGGACTTCAGGCTTCATACATTATATAGTTTATGCCTACATTTTGTCATCTACAACTAGAATATAAAAAAGTTTCTGTTTTAACAATGTGTTGACACAGATTACTGTAGAAACGGAACAGACATGAAATGCGTGTGTTCCAAACAACGATCTATTATTTCCACTCTAAAACTCCACTTCACTCCCAAATACTCAATCAAGGCATGAGCTGAGAGAAGTTCGTGCACGTTCTAAATTGGTGGGGGGATGGAATAGCCGGCTGCTCCAAGCTTCTCTTTATCAGCACATTTAGAAGACAAAGGACGCTGGCGGAGAGGTGTGAAGGGATTTAAGAAGCAGTTTAAGGTGGGACGGAATTACGAGTTTTTTCGTAGGCTCTGGAAATTCTAGTGTTTAATTTTCTTCTTAATAAAAATTTTAAGGCAGTACTTCGCCGCTGCGAAGCGCGGGTATTTTGCTAGTTAATATAGATGAAGTTGTGTGCTGAGCACATCAAATTGTTTTCCTGATTTGTTAAGCAAACATAGACTTTAGAAGAGTACAAAACTTAGCAAAGAGGTAATCCGTCTAATCTAGTTGGGAACTCTTACCCCTGTGCAGTCACCGCCTCATTATTAGTATTACCTGTCGGCTAAAATAGAGAGGCCATGCCAAGGTCAAGTAAAACATTAAGAGGGGGTTAAAAGATATGATGTATGGGAGTTGTCTCAAAAGGTGCAACTATCGGTATAGACAAATACAAAGTATGACATTGAGTTTGATGAAGGAAATTGAAATCATAAAACAACATTTGGTGTGTTTACTTTATAAAGAAACCAGATAAAATGCTACTAAATTGGGAAATGTTGACTTTAGTCAAACAGTTTTGCATGCAAACCTCGGCATAGTATCTTGATAATTCCGAGTTTAAGAGAGTTGCACTTTCAAGCTTTAGGAGAGCTGGAAACAGCAAAATAGACCGAGTCATCCAGAAATAAATCCTGACCAATATAATCAGTTAATGTGGAAGACCATTTCAAAGAAAGCCCAATGACTTAAAATAAAGCTACTATTTCTGGCTATTCATGTGTGTGTGTGTGTGTGTGTGTGTGTGAGTGAGAACAATATGAGGGTAAATCAAAAAGCAAAGGCAATTTGAAAGTTTATGCTGTAACTGCAACGGATAGCAGCTGAAACAATACAACACGTTCACAAAGGCTTATGGGTGTTTTGAACACGCAGAGCACAGTACTCTGCTGTTAGTCGAATTAAAGCCAAGATCAAATGAACATTGATGTGCCATTAGAGGATTGCACAATTGTCGACCGATATGCCGTAGTGAGATTTCTTTGAGCAGAGGGAATAAAACGGCATATGCAGATCCATAGTGGATATTCCTTTTGAACGTACTAGGAATAAGATGGTCAGAATTATGGGTGGATATCACATTTGTTGTATAACTTTGTGCATGTATTTGTCAGATGCTTAGTACAGAGTAGCTGTTGGTTTTGTAATGGATCCAGTCTGGGCCACCTTAAACTTCTTGCTAGTTTTTATCATGTTCACTTATTAATGTAGGCAGTGTGACCATGAGCCACCTGCCTGTGCTTCAGTTGGATGGGGGAAAAAAGAAAATTAAAAAGAAATGTATCTGTCAAATGGTGTAAGTCACCGTTGGATAAGAGTGTCCGCCAAATAAGCAGAAGTGTGTCTTAATTATATCATCTCCTAGGAATAAAATTCTTATAATTCCATTATTCCATCTTTTGTTTGAATCATCAATTTTACAGCTGCAAAAGGATTGAGCCTTCCTGATTGCAATGGGAGCAAGGTAAGAACCAACCCTGAATGAGGTACCCAGTCCATCGCAGCAATCTTGCACACAAAGCCAGTGAGTGCATTCATTTAACCTAATATGAGTGTCATTGAAATGTAGAAAGGAAAACTGGAGTAGACGCAGAAAATGTTCAGACTCCACAGAGGCGGAGACTGCGGTGGTAGCTAAATTTAAGTCTGTGGGCATTGTTCCATCTCGTCTTACATTTCTGATGATACTGTAGGCATATTTGATTAAGACATTCTGTCTTCTAAATATGAAATCTTATCCTATAGCTATGAGATTTTGTTGCTTTTTTGCACTGTATTGGAATAATGGATTAAGATTATAGATGGAACTACTGCTTCTTGGTACTTTTTACCAAGGTGTACACCTGCTATTCCTTTTATACTTTTTTCTGATAACTAATGAGTGGTATAGGCTTTTACTTTAATAATTTAGGTCTTTCAGCAGTTTGAAGAACTGAGTAACTCTGTGCTGGATATGACTGGAAGATCCAAAATATAGCTAATCTTTAGGCTAAGTATCATAATAAAGCAAAGTTTATCTTGTAAAAGGAAAATATTTTGTCTACTAATGGTGACATGCCAAATTCTATTAAGAAACATTAATCCTCCCAATACAGGGTCACAGTAGGCTATATGCACACTCTCCCGGAATGCTTGTCAGCCAGCCGCTTCACTTCCAGTGCTGATATTAAGACGGACTAGCTATGGTATATGATTGATTACATTAGGCTTCTTTAAAAATGCAGAATTTCAATAGTTAGTCATTGAACTTTATTCAGGGACAGGTGAATGTGTATGTAAGCTTAATCAGTAATATGAGTCTGCTGTGTATCTTACCTTGTAAAAAAAGCAAATGTGTCTATCTGACGCCACAAAATGGTGAATGTCAAATCACTGCTTCATTGTAAAGGTTTCAGTTTGTTCTCAGCTGGAGGTTCTCCTCTCTGAGAGACGTGTTTTCATCAAGCGCTAGGTCGACATCTGCTTCATCCGAAGCCAAAGCAGGATGGCTCCCTTCTTCAACAGTTGTCACCCTGTCTCAGACCCTGGCTTACAAAAATGTTTTTTTAAATAAATAAATGCCAACTACAGAATGGGGACTAACCGTGAAGCCCTCTCTTTTTGGGTCGTGACGATTGATTTATATCGGGTTTCCACATCAGAGGGAAATGTATAAAAACTAAGAAGTTTCTTATCTTTACTGGAAGCTCGACATAAAGGTACAGAACAATGTTCAGTTGTGGAGTTATCTGTACACTGAAACTTAAGCTTCTTTTTCTTGGACATTTTCACCACTAAATAAAAATCACAACTGCAGTATGGACGACGGAAGTGACTGAGCTGAGTATGTCTGCACTACTGTGCACATAAAGGGAGTCAACCTTTGCCTGACAGCTTTGGTTGCAGCCACCCCCGTCTAGATGCCATTGTGTTGCTGGGAAATATTGCAAAATAACATCTTGTCAAAGTAGCTTTTTCCAATTCAGGAATGTAGGAAACTGGAACCTGTCCATGCACCATCAGTCACAAGGCAGAAACCAAATCTGGATGGGGTGTCGATCTATCTAATAAGTTGGGGAAAGTAATATTTAAAATTCATGCAATTTTTAGGATGTATGCCATATTACCCAGATAAATGCTGATCACAAATCTGTCAAAAAATCATAATCAAGATATGATTAGATTGTAAAAATGAGTAAAAATAAAACCTTTTTATAAGAATTCCAGCCTCACTTTTTAGAAAACATTTATTTTCTTAATGAATCAGGGATGTATAGTTGCATATTAAACATCAGTGTTGTTTTGAACATACAGTTATGTCACAACTTGTAAAAGTCCTAAATGTAAAGGGCTGCCTATTGCCCGGCTCACTTTTTTGCAGTGGGGTTTCTGATTTCTGAATGGTTATTGTGCCTGCATCATATACTTGGCAAATTTGCTAATAAATTGCAATGCAACACTCAGTTTTGGACACTGTATGACACTGGACAAGCCATGAGGGGGCTAAAGCTCAAACATAAGTGTGCAGCAGAGATAGTTGGCTTGTTTGTTTACTAATTTATTTTCTTCCATTGTAATAAGTGACAGAGGAACAAAAACACACAAAAAAAAAATCCTAGATACACGAATTATGACATGAAGCCACTTGTATGTTCAGCATATCGCTTTGAGTAGGAACACATTGTTGAGGTTTTGAAGTTGATGTTGCCAGCTGTAAGAGTTTTCCCATGACTCCCAACTCCAAAGTCGCAGGCTGGTTACCCCTGTGTTTGCCTACATTTTCCTCCAGGTACTCCACTTTTAATCCAATATTCTAAAGATACTCGTGTTAATTTGGTGACTTTAAATTTTGCCAGTCCTGAGATGGAATGACATCCCATATATGATTGGGTCTTCCATTGTTCTCAGTTCTGCAATTATATAGTGAGGTTAAAGGGTAATAGCTGCATTTTTATGTTGGGATCCTTGGAAAACATACAATGTATTCACTTATGAAATAATGTAGGAAGGTGATTTTAGTTTCATTTGACAATATATCCACAGAGATTTTATTAAGTGGAAAACTTCTTCTCCATAATCTCCCATCCTTATGTTTTGAAAATGATCACTTGTATTTAATTCACAAAACACTGTTTCTGTCACTGAGTAGAACAGAAACATTACCAAACGTTCATAATAATCAACCATCACTGCATGTCGGCACAGTTTCCAGCAGTGATCTTAAAACAAAGTAGTGTAATTCTAACAGTGTACCTAAAGGTTGTGGCTGACCTTGTTCCTCTCTTTATGGCCCAATCTGAAGAGCAGTTTAGCTGGATAATGCATCATGTCACAAAACGCACATCATCTCAAGATGGCGTCGTTCACATGGCGGCGAGTTCGGTTTGTTCTACTGGCTTGCACTGCCCCAATATCTCTATCCAACAGCACACTTTTAGGGTGAGGTACAATAGCAGGCGAACAACATAAATGTGTGGCAGGACCTGCCCGATGCTGTTTAGTCACCATGGGTACAAATCCATGTTTCTAGCACCTTATTGATTCCACATCAGCTCAGGCTGTGCCTTATTCATATAATCCATTTTTAGTTTTACTGTCATTGAGAATCTGCGTTTTTATCTTGGCAAAACTGGGCAGAAGAATTGAACTCTCCAAGGCGTACCAGTCCACTAGTGTTTTTGTAGGTGTAAACTAGCTCTTGTAGCAGCCCTCCAGGACTTTGTGTGAGTGAGTGGAATTCAACCATCCCAGTCTCACCGTGGACTGCAGAGAGACATGGCACCCTCCCCATCTGTTACCAAGTCCCCTATTCCAGTCTTAGGCTTGGTGTGTGGTGCTGGATATCTGTCCAGTTCCATAATTGATTTTCAAATTTTGCATTGGTCTTTTTGAAAAATTGAGAAATGCAATTGCACAAAGTTCAACTTTGTTACACTGGGAGTTGTAAAGTAAATGATTGGTTTAACATTTATTTACATACTTGAAATCACACAGTTGCATATGTGGAAGCTTTGGAATGATGTTTTTCCAGTAATAGTTTCAAACCTATCTTTGTTTAATACTTGAGCTTCTCATCCAGAATTTCTGCTGAGCTTGACATTGTTGGAGAAAAGGTAGAAATGGCATATTTTTCAATGTTATGTTCACTTTGGAAATGTACCAGTGTATGTTAGATGGTGATGCTAAATGAAGCCTTTATAAGTAAAAACAACTTTTCAACTTTTGAACAATTAAAATGGTGTTCTGTCCTGCAGACTGTGGCTTAGGTCTACCAGTAAATCGGAATAACTTGTATTAAAACATGATATGCAAGTAGCTTGGCTTGACTTCCAGAGATGAGTCACAGCAACCTCACTGGCTCCACATCATGACACCTGGAAGCTGCAACACTGCATTCTTATAAACCGTGCCTGGCTAACTACTTTCTGAGGTGATCTTGTACGTAATGCTGTAAGGCTATGAAATTAAATTCAGCATTTTTTGAAATGGGGTGAATGGTTATTTTGCAGTTCCTGCTGTTATTATTTATTATTGCTTCCTGTTGTCTGCTGTTGTTTATATTGTTTGTGCATTTTTTTAACATCTGGTCGCTGTGTGTCTATTGCTGGTATTGTATTACTGTCATGAGTCTTCAGGAGACACACAAGTAAAAGTATCTATAGTATAGTTTAAAATTGACAGTAAACATGGACCTGATTTTAAAATTTCAGCAAAATCATTCCTTGTCTCAGTTTGGTTTACTTTTTTCAGCAGCGTTTAACAAAGTGTTTTTGTGTTTTATTCACTGGAATGAATTAATTATAAGATTTAACTTTTCCTTTTTCTTTCACAGTATCTGTTATTAAAACAGCCAGTTGATGTGGAAGGATGTGAATTAACAGCTCCTCTTCAGGACACAGTATCATTTGCACTGCACTGGTGTCTTTTGTATGTTATTTCTAATTCTGTAAAGTTAAAATATTTAACAGCAATTATGAGGAATTCAGGGAAACTAATTCTTCACAGAAAATCTGGAGAATTGGAGGAGTAAGGGCAGTAAGAAGACACGGTTGGAGATTTTATTTCAGAAAAAGTGGTCCCAGGTGGTGGTGCTCAGCCACCACTGCCACTAGCAGTAATGAGTTTAATGGATCTTAGGCATATTTTCATGTAATTTAGTTCTTCAATTTTGTAAAAATGCACATACTGTATGGAATTGCCATTCATGCTTACGCTGGCTCAAGTGTGTGTCTGTCATCCATCCATCCATCCTCTTCCGCATATATGAGGTCAGGTCGCAGGGGCAGCAACTTGAGCAGACTTCCCTCTTCCCGGCCACTTCTTCTAGCTCTTCCGGGGGAATTGCAAGGCGTTCCCAGGCCAGCTGGGAGACATAATCCCTCCAGCGTGTCCTGGGTCTTCCCCAGAGCCGCCTCCTGGTTGGACGTACCCGGAACACCTCACCAGGGTGGCGTCCAGGAGACATCCTGATCAGATGCCCGAGCCACCTCATCTGACTCCTCTCGATGCAGAGGAGCAGCGACTCTACTCTGATCCCATCCCGGATGACTGAGCTGCTCACCCTATCATTAAGGTAAAGCCCAGACACCTTCTGGTGGAAACTCATTTCAGCCTCATGTATTCACAATCTCATTCTTTTGGTCACTACCCACAGCTCATGACCATAGGTGAGGGTAGGAACGTAGATCGACTGGCAAATTGAGAGCCTTGCCTTACGGCTCAGCTCCTTTTTCACCACGACAGACCGATGCAGAGCCCGCATCTTTGTGGACGCCGCACTGATCCACCTGTCAATCTCGCGCTCCATTCTTCTTTGTGAACAAGACCCGAGATACTTGAACTTCTCCACTTGGGGCAGGATCTTGCTCCCAACCCTGAGAGGACACTCCACCCTTTTCCGGCTGAGGGCCATGGTGTCGGATTTGGAAGTGCTGATTCCCATCCTATTCACAGTCGGCTGCGATTCAGAGAGAGCTGAAGATCCCGGCCTGATGAAACAAACCAGACAACATCATCTGCAAAAAGTAGTGACCCAATCCTGAGTCCACCAGACCGGACCCCCTCAACACCCTGGCTGCGCCTAGAAATTCTGTCCATAAAAGTTATGAACAGAATCGGTGACAAAGGGAAGCCCTGGTGGAGTCCGACTCTCACTGGAAAGTCGAACCCGTTTCCAGTGTGTCTGTTAGTTTCTTCATAATTCTCTTGCTCCAGATCCCCTGTACTACCACAAGTGAAAATTGTCTCTACTCCTTCTCATATTATAAGGCTGTGTAGCAAAAGCTACAACATGAGGTGAAGGATTGGGAGGCACTATGTTAGACTCACCATAAAGGCTGATAACCAGACAGTCTGGGCTGGATCACAGTAGAGCTGAGCCAATGGTTGATGATGCTGTCGATCGCTAATTGTTTGGACATTTTGTCGTTGTAAATAAAAATCATCCACTGGCTTCAAAAGTTTGCACAAATTTCCTTAAGCTGTCACTTTTTTTTTCTTGTTTAATCTTGGGAACATAAAACATTGATGCCAGGCACTGGCATTTGCAGCAGTTTATGCATGAGATTTGCGTGCTTGGCTAGTTTAGCATGATTGTGCTGTAGTTGAGGGAAGGCAGCCTAATCAGTGCGTAATTCTAAAAGTGAATGGGAAGAGCACAGGGATAATTGTAGCAGCACACTACTGTGGTGCTCACAGACAAATGTGGTTTAGGCCTAAAAATGCCACTACCACCTCGGCTGTCACCTCTTTTGAACGCTTTACCCAGCCCATACATTGCTCAATTGTCTGCCCAGTGGCAAAATTAATTATCCAACCCGGCCTCCCCGTATTTCTTAAGGATGACAGAGTATCATCTGAGGGCTTGAAGTGGGACCTTACCAACAGCGCACAAAGCTTCAAGTGGACCCCCCTTTCAAAATCATACACTAATATAGACACGCCCAACATCCAAGGGGAAGCCTCTTCCCAGCCCATCATGTAAAAACAATTGGGAGGAGGAACAAAACGTGGGCTAAACGGAGTACTGACAATAATTTGGTTCTACTTCAAGCATTACTTGCTGGCAAATACTATAGTGTATCAGCCGTGGCACATCTATAAACTTAAATATCTGGGCTGTACAAAGTTTAGCAGGCAGTAGACTTCACCCTTTGCAAATTAAAACTGAGGGCTGTGCTTACAAGGCTCCCCACAGCCAATGATGGTCACAGAAGAAGACCCTTGTGGCTCTACATGCAAAAAGATGAGAGGGTAAAAAATGGAAGAAGGAACAGGCTATAGAAGTTAGGAGGGTCAACAAGTAACGAACCGGACTGAAATGAGCAAAAGTGCTCAAGTCACCAATAATGAGATAACATGCCTTAGAGCTCAATGAAACATCAGAGCAGCAGACAGGGCATTCTCAATGGCCACAAAAAAGGAGAGGTGACAGTCAGGGATGTAGTTATACCTCATTTCCTTTCTTTGCATAACATCACTTAAATGTTGTTTTTTTAATTTTTGCTGTAACCTTAAAGAAGAATAAACCTTTCTTTTTTTTTTTTTTTTTTTTATTATTTCCACAGTCTATGGTGTCTCCAGCCAACGCAAAAAAAACCAAAAACCCACACTATGTATGATGCTAAGGGGTCACCCGCTGCACTCGGGTCCTAATCCAGGTGGTTTGTCATGTGGTGGGTGTGTGGCAAAGCACTATCAGCACTTGCTCCCAACACTCCTCTTTAATCCGCTATTATAATTGTACTGTGCACATGAAATAATAAATCTGAAATTAACTTTTCATGCTATATCAAAGCAGGAACTCCCATTTTTTTAAAAAGCCAGTACTGACATCGCTCAATTTATGTGGTTTTTGCTACATGTTGTTTGCACATATGATAAGAAAAGGCAAAATATGCGCTATAGCCAAGTCACAGACATGAAGTACGGATTTATTTTTAATTTTTTTCTAAAAATGCATGCCAAGTGACTTTTTTTTTCCCCAGAAGATGGTAGAAAAAAAACAATTAAATAATTTGTGTTTGTAATAATATTAGCAAATACAGAAACATGTGCTGAATAGTGAAGAGCGAACATTGCAGAGTTTGCTTCGCTCTAAGTTCTCCAAAATCTGAACTAGACTTGACTGAACTATAATGGTGGAGTTGTCTTTAAAGTGTCCCTGAGGGCTAGGGAATCGTCTGCCAACTATACTGGACCGATTATTCTGGCCAAAAAGGTGACTTGAGTTGTGCGCTAGCAGTACCAACCACTGCACCACCGTGCCTCCATGATATCAAAGAAGAAAGTACGCAGTCAGAGACGCACAAGCATAGATTTTGTCAAAACAAAGCGGAAATGCCGAATTCATAGTCAAAAGTCAGAAAAAATATGTAGGTCTTTTAAAGGCAGAAAATTCCAAGTGGTGTGTCATGATTAAAGCTGCTAGCTTGTTCTATTTTTTAAAGTCGTGCTGAAGGCTCTCCAAACTGTCTGTGCTGATGCTTTGCACTTTTTCTTCTATGAAAAATGTCTTGTAAATAGCAATGAATCATTTGTTGTTGTTATTATTATTTCATAGTTTCTCCTCTGTTGGGGATGGAGGTTGGGGGCGTACTCCTTCAAAGGTTGCTTTTTATCTGCACGTGGCTCATTATTATGCAGGCATGAACTCAAAGATCGATCGACTTGTACATTTGGTGACAAGAAAAGATGACTCGTCCCACAGACTCTGTAATGCAAATGATACGCATTATATACCCAGGGGGCGGTCCCATCAATGTTGGCTATTACATCTTCGGAGGACATCGCACTGGCCTCTCAAAGCATTGTGCGGCTCTGGTATTAAAAAAAAAATAATAATAATAATAATAAAAATTCTCATAAACTAGATGCCGGTACACCAATCCCCCACCAGCCAGTGTAGATGCTTTCTGTGGTACATGAGTAAAGCGGGTAATTAATAAACCACAAGCATCTCCGTGTCTCTCAAAGGTGCAATGGTATCGTACGTAGCCAATGTTTTGAAATGATGTAAACTTTTTAAGAATTTACAGAACCCTAGATCTCAGAATGTCTCTTTTCACATCGCATCAAGAATGACTAAACACTGTTTTAATCTGTTGTATGAAAGATTGAATGAATTTGGGAGGCTCCATATTATTTGGCTTTTTAGGACACCATGTTTGGTGTAATGCGTTGTGGTACAAGGTGACCATATAGATGTGGCATTGGGATGATTCTGGTGATGATTGCTGCATGCAGTTTTTTGAGTTTATTGGAGAAAATCTTAAATGCTCAGAGGAGCACCATTGGAATACCAGTGGAATGTGCATCAATGGCTAATCGGTGCTCTCCACCATCCATAAATATGACACCCTCCATAGGTTGACCCATAAGCTGATTGTTAGCTGCCAATGTCACAGCTGTATGGAACCAGTCTCAACATTTAGCTTCTAGGATGACAACATACAGCTTTCTGGACTAATAAATTCCGTATTTCTGGGTTTCAAGTCTCTTCCTACTTGTGCTTTTCTGAAATTAAGACTCAAAATGACTTGGTTGGCATGGTGGTTAGAGCTGCAGCCCTACAGCTCCAAGACCCTACTCTGCCTGTGTGGATATTGTAGGTTTTCCCATGTCTGTTTCTGTTTGCCCAAAATGCTCAAACTTTCCTGCCACATCTCAAAGATGGGCAATCTTAACTTTATCGGTGACCCCACAATGGCCTGGTATGTGTAAGTATGCCCTACAGTGGACTGGAGCCGGCTCCAGTGTTGTGTGTGCAAATTCTTTTGTTCGGCTCTGGGCCTGGTGTAACTCCGTTTTGGAATAAATAGTTCTGGAAAATAAATGAGTTTTCTTGCTTTGTCTGCCCTTCTACCTGGTCCACTAACTTTCGGCATGATAAGTTATTAGTGTTTTTTCTTCTTAAAGGCTTTCAGGCTGTAAAGGTTGTATTAATTAGTATTTCTGGTCTCCTGCCTAGCACTGGAAGCTAGCTTGTGTTGTATGTATGTAGTCCTTTTTTTTGTTTGTACTGGAGGAGAAGGGGTCCTTCCTTCCCATTTTACACTCCTTACACGGAACAACCAGTCTCTTAGAAACAATTTTCTAAGCCCTCCTTCTCAAACCACCAAATGTCAGTATTTTCATTTTTTATTTCTATCAGATTAGTTTAAATGGTTCCTTGAGAATTTAGAGCCTTTCTTCCCTAGCTGTATTGGAGGAAACTGCTACTTAGTCACCTCTGTTGTGCTGTTCTCTAAAACCAACCATCCAACCTGATATTCCAGCTTTAAAGAGTTAACACCACCTGTTGTACCTAGAGGCCATGGCAGTGTACTTGGATGTGCCATTTTCATTGGTATGGGTGAGTTTGTTCCGCCAGTAGGAACCTCTGGCCCACAGCTTCCCAGTGACATCTCTCTATGTCTCTCCTTGATGAGTTTACCTTTCATAACTCGGTGGGTAATTACAGCATGTCTGCTGCACTTTGAGAGTACCCGGCCTTGCTGCTTCCAACTGCCTTCATGCTATAATTATGGTGTGCAAGCTGCTGAGAGACCGCAGCAATTATATAGTCACCACTATCAGCCAGACTGGTGTGATGAGGTGTACAGGACAAGGAGACTTTACAGGGCTGGGCAACTGGATACCTTTCAACAGAGTCACTTTCTTCTCGAGCAGAGAACAGCTCAGGGATCAAGTGCTCACTCCTTTACTTAAGGATTATTTTCAAGACGCAGCATTTCCAGGCCAGGCAGCCAACCTCTCGGTGGTGGTGCAGCGGGCTGACAAAGGAGCCCTGTGTGTTGTAATTAGAATGAAAACCTTTATTAAACGGGGCAGATTAGTGGCAATTAACCAGCACGCCAGGGAGCCAGCAGGAGGGAGGCCTCTTCATGCTGTCAGGCCAAGTGAAGTGGACGGGTGGTGTCCTTCAACAAGCAAATTATACTGCAGCATAAATTACAGCGTTGGTGAAGCCACGTTACAGATTCATAGTGGCAGAACATAAGGACAAAGCAGTGCTGGTTTGGGCGGGCATCTGCTCCTTGAACTTGAGGACTTCTGAATAGAATTCAGGAAAGGATGAGTGTCTCTTGAATAGATGTGCTGCCACTCCACCACAGTGTTTTCTGTTTTTCCATGTTCTCCATTTGTTTGTTTGTGTGTGTGAGAGAGGGAGTGGAAGGTCCATTTTTGTGACATTCACTTCAGCCATTACTTCATTTTCTAAGCTCACTTGATCCAGTAGTCGACATATCCTGGGCAGCACTGGATTCAAGATAGAAACCAAAACTGCAGAATTGACATTGGTTATTGATCATTCATTTGGTGGATGTCTTCCCTCAGAGTGAACCTTGTAACCCACTCTGTGTAGTCACATACAGAGTTGTAGGTGGGAACTGAATACCATTCTTCTAAACACGGAGACCGTACTTGTGCTTTCGGAGCGACTGCCTGGAATTGGTGGTTGCAGGACAAGGGTAGACATTAATATTGGCACAACAGAGGATCTCTCAGATGTTTTGCAGCCTGAACCCAATTATGTGAATGCATTTTAAGTGTCAAATACACCAGTTTTATTCTAAACGTTCTGAGTCAGCAGCTCAGCTGTCCCACCCCTGTAGATGAACGTTTTCAGTGAGCACAGGCTGTCATTTGTGTACTACTTACTCATGTATTAGTGTGCACACTAATAGCAGTCTTCCTTTTCTACCTTACTCTTATTCAGCTTTATTGACTCCTGTTTTTTTTTTTTTTTTTTGCATTTTTCCATACCTCTTTGGTGTTTTCAGTAGTTTTAATATGTGGTTTATATGTACGCCATGCTGAAGCTCCAAGTCAACAAGGCAAAACAGGCTGGGAGGGGTATTACCCTGAGTGGCCAATATGCATGTTTACCTTGAGTTGGTGACAGCACCACATTTGTAGGTAGTGTAATTAAACGTAGGTAGTCAGGTGTCAATGGTTTGTATGTACGTGGCAATTCAGGGGGTGAGTGGGCTGCATTGAAGATATACTGGGTTTGGACATGGCATAGGAGTGTGCTAACAAATGAGAGTATCTTTGCTGATAAACAAGTGTAACTACTGTACAGAGAATGAGCTATCACTCCATAAATATTTGGCCAACAGCAGTCCTCCCATCAAAACTGGACAGGCCAGTGGAGTATGACATGACAAATATGGACTATAGTCAGTTAACTAATTGCAGATTATAACTATGGTTCCTAAAAGGGTGTAGCAGAAGTCACAACTATGTTTTTTATCATAGCTTTAACATCTGTTGAGTAAAGTGATTTCCGGTCCTGTCCGCAAGAAACCAGAAGATGCGGTATGATCTGATGAATATACTTTCTTGCTGAAGGGAGGACCAGGATAGGTCTGAAGCACTTGGAGTCCATGGATTTATTGTGCCTGGTGCCAGCATTGCAGGTTGATGGTTGGAGTGAGCTGTTGTGGCACATCCTTAGTATAAGCAGACCCACTTTTGAATGTCACAAGATTTGTTATGTTGTTATTAACCACGTTTCCATTAACCTCTTTAATGCACATTTTGAAATCGTGAAGCAAAACATCTAGTAATGCAAACACATGAATTTTGAAAAATGATTTTTCAAGTGATTCGACAAAGCAAAACTGTAATGGAAACACTTTTTTCGCATTTAGGTCACATGACACAACAAATTTTCAAATACAGTCAACCATCGTTTATCGTGGTTAATCCGTTCCAGACTCTGCCGCGATAAATGAATTTCCGCGAAGTAGGATTCTTTATTTATAAATCGAATATTTTCGCACTTAGAGTATAGAAAACCTGTTTACCTTCTAAATACATTTTCTAACATTATTAGTGCCCTCTAGACATGAAATAACACCCTTTAGTCAAATGTTTAAACTGTGCTCCATGACCAGACAGAGATGACAGTTCCGTCTCACAATTAAAAGAATACAAACATATCTTCCTCTTCAAAAGAGTGCGCGTCAGGAGCAGAGAATGTCGGAGAGGGAGAGAGCGAGAAAAGCAAACAATCAAAAATCAATAGGGCTGTTTGGGCTTTTAAGTATGCGCGGTGCCGGACAAAGCAGCTACAAGAAAGGCAGCAATGTGAAGGTAGTCTTTCAGCATTTTTTTTTAGAAGAGCGTCCATATCCTCTAGGCAAACAGCCTCTGTGTAAACAGCCCCTCTGCTCACACCCCCTCCGTCAGGAGCAGAGAATGTCCGAGTGAATGAGAGAGACAGAGGCAAGCAAACAATCAAAAATCAATACGTGATGTTTAGGCTTTCAAGTATGCAAAGCACCGCACAGGAAGCATATCATATATCATTGAGGAGTTTTATTTAATATGTAATACGTGCTCTGATTGAGTAGCTTCTCAGCCATCTTGCAATAATGTCCCTTGTGTGAAATTGACTGGGCAAAGCAACTGAGGAAGCATGTACCATAAATTAAAAGACCCATTGTCGGCAGAAATCCGCGAACCAGCAAAAAATCAGTGATATATATTTAGATATGCTTAAATTTAAAATCCGCGATAGAGTGAAGCCGCGAAAGTCGAAGTGCAATATAGCGAGGGATCACTGCACCTGTGCAAATGTAATGTGGTGAATACAGCTGTATCATGAGCACTACCAGGTGAACCCAACACAAATGTTTCTGATCATTAATCCGTTGTCAATGACTGGCTGCAGAACAATAGATGTCCAACCTTTCCTGTTTTTTTTTTAAAAAAAAAAAAAAAAGATACCCATGACTTGGTGCACGAATAGGTACAGTGGAAACTCGGGTGACGAACGTCTCGGAACACGTACAAATCGGGTTACGACCAAAAAGTTCGCCAAACTTTTACATCTGTTCACGACCACACACTCAGGTGACGAACAAGCCAGTTTCCCTTCTGGTTCATACGTGCCGGTGATTTACGCATGTGTTCAGTCTCTTCCTGTACAGTACATTGTTCTTGGTCAGACGTGCATCGCACAGAGGGACTTTACCTCAAAACTGTAATGTCCTCTCCACCCAGTTCCTCCTCACTTCCTTCATGCCAGAACTAGTTTTCTTGGTTGTTTATGGTTAGTTTTTGTATAAATTATGGATTTTTCAAATTTTTATTTTTTTCCGTGTTTAAAACTCATTAAAAAAAAAACAATGTTTACAGCGAGCGGTTTGTAAGGCTATAGTGTGAACTCTTGCAATGTTAGTTTTCTCTGTTCAAGGTTTTATCAGTGTTATTCAATGTTTTTACATTTAGTTTACTACTAGCAGAATACCCGCGCTTCACAGCGGAGAAGTAGTGTGTTAAAGAAGGTATGAAAAAGAAAAGGAAAAATTTTAAAAATAACGTAACATGATTGTTAATGTAATTGTTTTGTCATTGATATGAGTGTTGTTCTCATATATATATATAGCAAAATACCCGCGCTTGGCAGCGGAGAAGTAGTGTGTTAAAGAAGGAAAGAGAAACAAAAGGAAACATTTTGAAAATAACGTAACATGATTGTCAATGTAATTGTTTTGTCACTGTTATGAATGTCGCTGTGAGATATATATATATACATATATATATATATATATATATATATATATATATATATATATATATATATATATATATATATATATATATATATATATATATATACACTAATAAAAGGCAAAGCCCTCACTAATTCTCCAACTGAAATTTGGCAGGCTCATTCCTTACAGCTTACTTACAAAAAGTTGGCCAGGTTTCATTTCGAAATTCTACGCCTAATGGTCATAACTGGAAGGTATTTTTCTCCATTAACTGTAATGGAGTTGAGCTGGAATGACGTGGGGGGGCGGAGTTTTGTGTGACATCATCACGCCTCCCACGTAATCACGTGAACTGACTGTGCGTAGAAAACCAGGAAGACCTCCAGAAAGCGCTTAAGAAAACATGCATTTTATAATTGAGAAGGCAGCGAAACAATAAGAAGAGAGCGAGTGACATATACTACCATATTCATGAGTGTTGCCAGCTCGGAAAGAAAGCAAGGTGTAAACCTAAACTTTAAATTAAGTTCATAGACAGGCTACGCATGCGTTTCACATGCCCACAGGTAATGCGGGATACAAGTTTAATGAGAGGACGCAGGATATAAACGAGAGTTTTGATCACTTTGTAACTAAGTTAAAATTGTGTGTGAAGGGGTGTGCTTATGCAAATTCCGAGAGACTGTGTTTGTGGGGGATTGACAGTTAAGGCAGGTGGGGGAGTCACTTCATCATCTCCCCTCCCACCTCATTTTGCTCTGAGCTGAGCTCCGCGGCTAACGCTGTCTTCCAAAGCAACTTCGTCAGACTGCCACCAAATACTCACAGAAAAATCCACAAGTTAATACACACGCTGTCTCTAGAGTTTCTTCACACTGAATCCTCCAGGCACTACTTACAAAAGGTTACATTGACAATCGTGTTACGTTATTTTTAAAATCTTTCCTTTTCTTAGCACAAGCACAGCTGAGAAGCTTCGATGCATGTGCTCCATAAGCGCTAAAAATAATGCATTTAATCACACTTTGCATTACAAGCAAAGGGGAGCTTTTGTCAATGCATGATTTCCTGGTACACCGATTACATTGATCAGCGCATCCCGATTCATTTTACCCTCACACCACCTTAGTTTGAGAAGAAGTATGAAAAGAATATGAGGTTAACACAGAAAAACAGATCACCAATTCAAGCTTTATGAATAATCGATTCGCCATCAATAATTGTTTTGGTAAAGCCATCCTCCTTCCATTTTATAATTTTTCCGCCACTAGCCATGATTAAATGAACGGTAAAAAAGTAAGAGCAAAGCGAGGGTGACTTATTTAGGCAGGCATATATATGACAGCAACACTCATGACAATGTCAATCATGTTACGTTATTATTAAAATGTTTCCTTTTCTTTTCATTACTTCTTTAACACACTACTTCTCCGCAGGGCTGGATTTTGCTATATATATAATATATGAATGACCTCCAAAGAGCACTGAGACTTTTGATATCGTGAACGTGTCTGCAAAAACTGGAGTCTCCTGCCCAGCAAAGTCGAGCAGCCAGCGCTGCCGCATAGCTGTGCCGGCCTTTGAGACGCTGACTGCGCTTCTGCCTTAAGTCAAAGTGAGCACTTTTAATTGTTTTCATCCTCCCCCTGCGCTATAGCCCAGACAAGTGCAAACACGGGACCCCTTTTCTACACCACGGCAAAATAATATTAAGGCGATTCACACTTTCTTTTGCACGTATACGATTATCAGGTCCTCACCTGAATTATTAAGACACGCACACGAGTGCAGGACTGACAGTGCCATCACAGCCGATTAATGGCGGGACGCCTCACCAGTCTACACAAGACCTACGCGACTGTCCCCAAAAGGCGATCATAACGCCAGTTTAACACATCTCTCTATACTATATAAAAGAAAAAGGCAACTTTACTTTCTTTACACCTTTTTTCCTTTTATCCCAAACCAAAGCCTTTCTCTCTTAACACTGCAGAGGACACAAAACTAATTTTCTTTAAATGCCGGTAAGGCACAAATTTGAACGTTCACATAGAAAATGTAATTTCAATGTACCTGTACTTCTTAAAACGTTAATGTTTTACTGTTTAATAACTTGTAGACTATAATTTATTATTTTTCCCTTGCACTCAGTGACCAAACCTATACACACACATATAGATACATACAAACATACACACAAGTATATGTATGTGTGTGTGTGTGTATATATATATATATATATATATATATATATATATATATATATATATATATATATATATATATATATATAATGTGTGTGTGTGTATGTATGTGTGTGCATATATATATATTGTCACGCACGAGCCATTAGGAGGCGCGGACTGATTCGAGAACACCTGGGAAACATTCGCCAGGGAATGGCGGGTACTAACTTTCTCCCTCTGCTTCCTTATAGAAAAAGAGACCTTCCAGCACCATAGGCCTGGTTTGACCGCAGTCGCGTACTTCCGCCTTCCTCCGCCATCTTGCCCTGACGTCATCCTTCCCATCCTCCCTTGCGGTCCTTCCCAGCTGTCCTTCACTTCCGGCTCCACCCCTATAAAATGGCCGCGACGCCTGGAGACAGCGTCGCGTTATGAACTGTTTAGTTTATGCTTTGACCTGTTTTCTTTTCTGTACAAAAGTTCTGTACAATATACGGGGCCGGAAACCCCAACCCTTATTGCTGTCTCCTCGGTCCGTTTACAACTGGCGTAGTCGGCAGGATTCGAAGATCCCGAGATGACGGAGGGACAGGACCTCAACACTGTGCTACAAGCCATGAATGACCAGCTCCAGGCGCTGCAGCTGGCGCAAGCCGCCACCACCCGGGAGCTGGAGGCCACGAGGCCAGGTTAGTAGAAGCCCAACGGGCGAGACAGACTCCCGCCAGGCAGCCGCCCTCCTTTAGTCCCGATGGGCCCTTCGGAGGACGCCGACGCTTACCTGGGCATGTTTGAGAGGACGGCCACCCGAACGAGTGGCAGCGGTCCGAGTGGGCGTCCATCCTGGCGCCTTATCTGAAGGGACCCGCGCTGCGGGCCTATTATGACCTCCCTGAGGAGGAGGCCGCTAATTACGACCTCCTCAAGCCCGAAATACTGGCCCGCTACGGCATTAGCCCGGGCCAGCAGGCGGCCGAATGGCGGAACTGGGTCTTTGACCCGAAAAGCCTGCTCGCGCCAGGCGCTCGAAGTTCTGGGGCAAGATGGGCGCTGGCTACGCCAGAGGGTCCCCAGGGGCGGAAAGTGGTCGAGCAGGTGGCCTGTGAAGGCCTGGTCAATGCCATGCCCAGTTCGCTCGCCCAGCAGGTCCGGGGACACGCCTACCAAAACATGTCGGGCCTCCTAGACGCCCTGGAGCGCCAGCTGGCGGTCCTCCGACTTGGGGGGTCAGAAAAGCCTGCTCGCTGGAACCGGCAGGGACGGGCGGCCACCCCGAAGCCTCTCGACGCTGCAGAAGCGCCAGCAAGAGCCAGAGAGAAGCGGGACCGCCGCTGTTTCAAGTGTGGCGAGACCGCCACCTACTACCACCTGCCCCCACAACATCGCCCGGAGCCTATGGACTGTACCTGGACATCGCCGGAGAGGTATTGTATCCCGCCGCATCCCTTGGCGAGTCCAACACGGGAGTGGTGTTGTTAAATGGGCACGCCGTGGTAGCTTTGTTTGATTCCGCAGCAACATTACCATTGTCGCTCCGCTTTGTCTTACCGCAACAGTGGTTAAACCAGCGTTTGTTGGTCACTTGTGTGCATGGGGGACTAGGTCCTATCGCTCCGCCACTGTTATGTCACCTGGAAGGGGAACCAACCCAAATGACGGTCGCTGTGTTACCGAACCCCTTCCCAGTGATTTTGGGACAAGACTGGTCTAAAAGAATCAGCGGTAAGCCATTCGCGCTCCCGGGCCTTGTTGGATCTAGTGATGAGGGGAAAAGGCACCCCTCCCGGTCTCCACGCCGTGCACAAGGGCAGGCCCTAGCGGCGCTGGTGTTCGGGGACCTTTCCTGGCCACGGACCTTGACCCGAAGACTCCGGGAAGGGACTAGCCAGGGAACTCTTCCCAGGCCCAGGCCCAAGACCTCTCGCGCCTGGACCATCAGTTTCGTCCACGCCGCCTCCTTTAAGAGGGAACAGTGGAATGATGATTCCCCGCGCTTTGCCCGAATGCGTTGTTCTGCCTAACAGCTCACCAGCGGACGGTTCCACACCGCGCGAACCCTTCTTTGTCCTTGAAAATGATCTGTTGTACCGGTGGCTACCCATGAGGGCGAGGTGCGGAAGTTGTTGCTAATTCCGCTGCACCTTCCGGGCGGGAGATATGCGAAGTTGGCCCACGCTCACCTCCTAGGCGCCACCTCGGGCCAAAAAACGCTGGAGAGAATTAAACTCGGTTTTACTGGCCTGGGATTAATGAGGAGGTCCGCGTTCTGTCAATCCTGTCCGGAGTGCCAGACCCGCCAGATTCCCAGAGGGACCGTGCTCCTCTAGTCCCTATACCCCTAGTCGATGTACCCTTTGAAAGAATAGGGTCGATCTGGTAGGACCCTGGAGCCCTCAACCCGTGGCCACAGATATATTCTAGTCATGGTGGACTATGCCACCCGGTACCCAGAGGCGGTTCCCCGCGCCCGCTAATACTAAAAGCATCGCACGGGAACTGGTTAATTTGTTTTCACGCTGGGCATACCCAAGGAGGTCCTCACGACCAGGGTACGCCTTTACATCGGATACGCTCAGGAGGTAGCCAAATTACTGCAGATAAAGCACCTGAAAGCGTCTGTCTATCACCCGCAAACTGACGGGCTGGTGGAACGCTTTAACCAGACGCTTAAGCAGATGCTTCGCAAGGTAGTCAGCGCGGACGGCAGGAACTGGGACCAGCTCCTCCCCTCGTGCTTTTTGCTTACCGGGAGGTACCCCAGGCCTCTACTGGCTTCTCCCCATTTGAATTGTTATATGGTCGACAACCCCGGGGAATCCTCGACATCCTAAAAGAAGGCTGGGAGGCCGAGGCCCTTCCTTCCTCTAACATTTTGGAGTACATAGCGCAACGCGCGACCGACTCACAAAGATCAGGCCCTCCTAAAAGAGCACGTGACTCGGCGCAAGCAGCGCAGGCCCGTGTTACAACCGCAACTCCGCCCTCAGGGAGTTCCGCCTGGGGACCGAAGTTATGGTGCTCGTCCCGACCTCCCTTTCGAAGCTGCTCGCCACTGGCAAGGGCCTTACGAGGTTAAGGAGAGAAGGGCTCGCCGACTATTTGGTGAAACAGCCCAATCGCCGACCGGCGAGAGGATCTATCACGTCAACCTGCTAAAGCCCTGGAGAGATAGAGAGGAGCTTCCCAGCTCCCATAGGTCACTCTCCCTCTTCACGAGCACAACTGCCCTTAACCTCGGAGAAGAGCTGCACCCCAAGCAGCGGCAGGAGTTAACCCAGACCCTCCGTGCCATCCCCGAGGTGGTGAGCGAGTCACCCGCCGGACCTCGCTGATTGCCCACGATATAGTCACGGACCCGGTGTAATCGTCCGAGAGGCCCTACAGACTCCGGAGGCAAAACGCAGAGGTCGAACTGGAGGTGAAACGTATGTTGGACATGGACATAATTGAAGAGAGCCATAGTCCCTGGTCCAGCCCTATTGTCCTCGCTCCAAGCCAGACGGCTCCTGGAGGTTCTGTAACGACTTTAGACGCCTGAATCAGATCTCCAAGTTCGATGCCTACCCCATGCCCCGCATTGGCGACCTCCTTGAGCGCTGGGTACGGCTCGATATTTGACTACCCTTGACATGACAAAAGGGTATTGGCAAATTCCTTTAACGGCATCCGCAAAGGAAAAACGGCCTTTAGCACCCTAGCGGGCACTGGCAGTACAAGGTCCTCCCATTTGGGCTGCACGGGGCGCCGGCGACCTTCCAACGTCTGGTAGACAGAGTGCTAAAGCCCCATCAGTCCTATAGTGCCGCTTACCTGGATGACGTAGTCATCTATTCCGCACCTGGGAGGAGCATCTATTGCAGGTCGCAGCTGTCCTCCTAACACTGGCTAAAGCCGCCTCCGCATAAACCCCAAAGTGTTTTTTGGATTAAAGGAGGCCAAATATTTAGGCTACCTCGTGGGACAAGGACAGGTGCGCCACAGGGCTCCAAAGTTAAAGACATCTAGAATGGCCCCGTCCAATACCAAGAAACAGGTGCAGGCTTTCTTGGGGCTTGCGGGTTACTACCGCCGGTTTGTTCCCCGCTTCTCTGAAAGAGCAGCACCCTTGACTAACTTGACAAAAAAGGGCGCTCCCCTCGGCGTGGTGTGGACCGACAAAGCCGAACACGCGTTCAGTGACCTAAAGAAGGCCCTAACGTCGGCACCTGTGTTACGGACGCCCGATTTTGGGCCCCGCTTATATACTCCAGACCGACGCCGGACACAGGCCTGGGCGCCGTGCTGAGCCAAAGCGCCGATGGTGTCGAGCACCCTGTGATGTACCTTAGCCGGAACTGATGGACCGGGAGACCCGTATGCGGCGGTGGAGAGGGAGGCCTTGGCCATTAAGTGGGCAGTGACCCACCTCCGTTACTACCTGCTGGGTCGCAATTCGCTTCTGGTGACTGACCACGCTGCACTTCAGTGGATGTCCCTGCACAAAGAGTGAATCCGCGAGTCACTAGGTGGTTTCTGGACTTGCAGCCGATAAGTTCACTGTCACTTATCGGCGGGCACCCTTCAAGCCAATGCCGATGCTCTCTCGTATTCACGACCTCTCGGTTAGGTCCGCCCACCTGACGGTCCTGGGCTAAGGGGGATCGTGTCACGCGACGTGGCGATTAGGAGGCCGCGGACTGATTCGAGAACACCTGGGAAACGTTCACGCCAGGGAATGGCGGGTACTAACTTTCTCCCTCTGCTTCCTTATAGAAAGAGAGACCTTCCAGCACCATAGGCCTGGTTTGACCGCAGGGCGGTACTTCCGCCCTTCCTCCGCCATCTTGCCCTGACGCCATCCTTCCCATCCTCCCTTGCGGTCCTTCCCAGCTGTCCTTCACTTCCGCTCCACCCCTATAAAATGGCGCGACGCCTGGAGACAGCGCGCTATGAACTGTTTAGTTTATGCTTTGACCTGTTTTCTTTCTGTACAAAAGTTCTGTACAATATATGGGCCGGAAACCCCAACCCTTATTGCTGTCTCCTCGGTCCGTTTACAATATATATATATATATATATATATATATATGTGTGTGTATATGTAGATATGTACTGTATATAGATATGAAGATATGTATGTGTATATATGTGTGTATATATATATATATGTATGTATGTATGTGTGTGTGTGTGTGTGTGTGTGTGTGTGTGTGTGTGTATGACAGCAGCAATCCAAGCTGTGAGAAAACAGTAAAAGGAGGCGGTCAGACGCCGTGGTACATTTTCTGATGCAGCTGCGAAAACAACTTTGTGACGCTGCCTCCAAATACACAAAACAATTACTTTGACAATCATGTTACATTATTTTTAAAATGTTTCCTTTTCTTTTCATAACTTCTTTAACACATGACATCGCCAGAAGCTTATAGGTATTTTGCTATATATATATATATATATATATATATATATATATATATATCACAGCGACACTCATAACAGTGACAAAACAATTACATTGACAATCATGTTACGTTATTTTCAAAATGTTTCCTTTTCTTTCTCTTTTCTTCTTTAACACACTACTTCTCCGCTGCCAAGCGCGGGTATATATAGATAGATAGATATGAGAACAACACTCATATCAATGACAAAACAATTACATTAACAACCATGTTACGTTATTTTTAAAATTTTTCCTTTCTTTTTCGCATCTTCTTTAACACTACTTACAGCTTGTAAGCCGGTATTCTGCTAGTATATATATATATATATAGCAAAATACCCGCGCATCGCAGCTGTATGTTGTGTGTTAAAGAAGTTATGAAAAGAAAAGGAAACATTTTAAAAATAATGTAACATGATTGTCAAAGTAATTGTTTTGTGTATTTGGCGCAGCGTCACGAAGTTGTTTTCGATCTAGCTGCATCAGAAAATGTACCACGACGTCTGACACGCCTCCTTTTTAGTGTTTTCTCACAGCTTGGATTGCTGCTGTCATAATGGGTTTGAGTCTATATATATATATTATATATATAATATTTTATATATATATATATAATATTTTATATATATATATATAATATATATATATATATATATATATATATATATATATATATATATATATATATATAGTATACAGTATATAACATACCTATCTATCATATATACACCTGCTTGAGCCTGCCAAATTTCAGCCTTCTACCCACACGGGAACTTGGAGAATTAGTGATGAGTCAGTCAGTCCGTGAGGGCTTTGCCTTTTATTAGTATAGATTGCACTGTGCATTCTATGGTTTAATTAACTATCTTTGTGCTTAAAAATCTTTAAAAAAAAAATATTTTTACATACAGCTCATATGGTCTGGAACAGATTAATTGTATTTACATACAATCCTATGGGGGAAATTACTTCGGGTCACAACCAAATCGGGTTGCAACCAGAGTTTTGGAACGAATTACGGTCGTGACCCGAAGTTCCACTGTATATATGAGCCATCGATTACACCATACACCGGAGATATATTGTGTACCTCATAACTGTGCTGCTAAAATGCTGTCCCTCTTCCAAATCAGGTGAAGTGATGTGTTCCCTCATTAGTTTTGAGCGTATGGCTTGACACACCCCATTTACATCTGAGAATGGTGGCTTTGCTTACATCAAAAGCCCCAGAAACAACCCTGTACTCTACACAGGTAGCCAGTTTATAAAGCACAATGGCTATACGTCTCTTGGTCGGGACTGACTCCCTCGTGTATACTTCAGCAGTGGACATAAGAAGGCATATTGCTCTGTATAATTCCATGAATGTTGAGCTGCTTATTTTAAAATTTTGTACCCATTGTTCCTCAGTAAAATCACTGTGGACGATTTCAAGGAATTCCCAAACACGTGGCCTCTGGCAAGTATAGGGAATTCGCCTTCCCTTTATTGTATTCACTCACTCTGGTCACCTCTGCTAGAAAATGAACACGGCCATTGTAAACACAATTGAAATAACAGAACCAACACCCATCATATCCGACATCATTTTTAATTTCAGGTGATCAAGCAAACTTTATTTGCCCAAAATCGGTGGAATCGCAGACAGTTTGCATTTGTGTTTTGTCGACTTTTCAAAAGTATTGCTTCTGTTTTGCGCATAACTCCAAAGGATACACGGCTACTGTTATTCACATTCACTCCTCTGGGATTGGGCTTTTTCAGTTGCATTGCTGTATGTTACTTCTCAGTTGTGACCACTAGGAGGTGCTTGGCAACCTAAGACACAAGACCGTCGATTAGATCTTTAACCTGAGACATGGCTAGTTGTTACTTTATTAAAGCAGTTCTCTACCGGTGCAGAAATGCCAAACATGTTAAATCAAATGACTTATAGTGTGTGTTCTCATGAGGGCAGGGAGTTCCTCTGACAAGAATCAAATCCTGAAGCAGTCTCTTAAGACAGAGTTCTGACCCTGTCGGTGGTCCTTTTCTCTGCTTTTTGCCTTTTTAGTAACACATGACCAGAAAGAGTTCTTCTCTCACCTTTCCTCTGGCCTTCTTGGGTTGGTGTTTCTCCCATGGCCATCTGGCCCCCAACACACTACTGGAACTCTTCCCTGCTTATTCATTTTGAGTAGCAGAACATCATCTAATTGTATCAGAAATCAATGAAAATAACTTTAGAGATTATTTATCAAATAACATACTGTTGAATGTTTACTACTGTCTGGAGTTTGTGTGCCACAAAGGACTCGGGTCAAAGAATTTCCTGATTGTCATCCTTCTGAAATGTGGTTTACACTATGTACTCTGCATGTATCCAGTCATTTTGCTTTGAGATTACAAGGATCTGTCCTGGTGATGTAGACCAGACTAAAATATGTTGAATATTTTGTGCCAGAGGTCTCTGTTGACCTGTCATCTCACACCATGACACCCAAGGGTCTTCATGTCGCTTTGTCATTTATTGCAGGAAGATGTGAACTACGAAGTGCGTCGCTACGATGGAGGGAAATTTGCCTGTGTGGACACCGATAGTCGGTCATTTGACGAGGCTTCGAGGGAGGCTGTGCTTAAGCTGCTTAAGTACATGGGAGGCAGCAACGATAAAGGTGGGGACCCCAAAGTCTTTAATGTAATCTGATGTTACAGTGTATGATTAATGGTATTTATGTTGAGCGACAGTAAGAAATGTGCTCGGGCCACTGCTGTTTTTAATTTATATTAATGACATTGATGATAAGTAAACTGGTGAAATGTGAAAATGGCAACAAAATTGAAAGTGCATCAAATTCGGAAGAAATGGCAAAAACAACATTTTTTCAGAACTGGATGAACGCTTACAAAATGAAGCTTAAAGTGGAAAAGTACAAAGTGCTAATGCACAGGCTGCCACTTAAAATAGTTTGGGGGTTTGTGTTGACCCAACATTCTTTGTCAAGGTTGTTAGATGTTGTAAAAGCTTTTGAAAATAAATCAAGATACGTTCTGCTTAAGACTGTGTAATGCAGTAGTGAGACTGTATGTGGAGTTTTGAGTGTGCTTCTGGTCAATGAGCTACAAAAAAGACCTCCCAGCATTAGAAGCTGATGAGGTGAGCAACCCCCGACTGAAGGGCATGTCCTACTCTGCAAGGATGCAGGAATGACATGGTTTAGACTTAAGCAGCAAAGGCTACATGAGAACCCAATCTAGATCTTTAAAATTTTTGAAAGCATTGATTAAAGGAGATCCTGCAGAAATGTTCCAAGTAAATGGTGAATCACATGCTCAACACATTGTTGGAAGTTGAGAAGGAAGTCCATTTTAGACTGTAGCAAGAAGCACTTATTCATACAGAGAAACTTGAGAATCTCAAGCAAACTATCAAGGCACATAGTTGAAACTGAAGACTTGACAACTTTTTTGACGTTAGTCCATATTGGACAGTGTAGCTATTAGCCAGCCGAATGAGCTAGTCTTCACTGGTTGTCTTACATTCTTATGCAGAGTCAACCTACCAGGGAGGGGGAGCAGAGGGTTGAAAATGCAGCAGGGTTACTATATTAGGAGGGTTCATAAGTGGACTTCACTCATGCCTGTATTTATACCTGGAAATGAAAGAAGAGAGGTGGCTACCAAAGTACCTTTTAGCGTGATGTGAATCATCATCTGGCATTTAGGCAAGTTCAACCAAAAGTATTTTGAGGGTGGGAGCAAAATCAAGAGAAATGGTTAGTTATGTTGTGAAGGTGTAATGCTGATATAAAAGAAACCACCATTTCTTCAAGGTAAGTTGTATTATATTAAAGTTGGTTTTTGAGAGGAACTCCTTTAACTTCCATTTTTACTGTTACAGAAGCCTTTTTAAGTGTTGTTACTTTTCGCACCGAGGGCTTGTGCAAAGTTTATTTTCAACAAGTGTCTGTTAAATTGATTGTCCTCACTAGGAATTTTTCTAAATGTGTCAAAGTTCTGATGTTACACTGTCACATATGTTTGCATTATCTATAGATAGCTGAAATGGTAATTCGTAAAAAGACTGAAATACAAAATACAGTAAATTGCACATGTACCACTGTATACGTTCAAAAATGTCATCTTTTTTTATATATAGATAGTGTCACAAGAATGAGACATACTCGGATAAAGGTTTGGGGCAGCCACCCGTATAATGTGGTATCCTGGCTGCAAAATCGTTTTATAGAAATACAGAGCACTGAAGTGCATACAACCGAGTCCAAAAAAAGACTGAGGGAAAAGGGGAAAAAGGGCAGGCTTTTAAAGGGGAAGACAGGAAGTGAGGTCATAAGGATCGGGCACGTGTTCATCACTCATTGGGTCAAGCCCGGACGTGACATCAGAGGGGCCGGAGCTGGTAAGGTCTGTTTCCATTGGTTCGGTCCCGGAAGTGATGTTGGGAGAGCCAGGTGGAATCTCCCAGGAATGGTCTACAGGGAAGGGAGAAAAAGAGTCGGTGCACTCTGCCACATCCCGGCATGCCTCAGAACTGCCTTCACTCAAGCTCTTTAGCTGCCTCCCATGTGCACGTGTAAGACAATAGATAGAGATATATATATATTGTCACACACGTGCGCATGGGAGGCAGCTAAAGGGCTTGAGTGAAGGCAGTTCGAGGCATGCCGGGTGTGGCAGAGTGCACTGACTCTTTTCTCCCTTGCCTGTAGACCATCCCCGGGATTTCACCTGGATCACCTGACATCACTTCGGGACTGAGCCAATGGAAGTCGGCCACACCAGCTCCAGTCCCTCTGATGTCACCTCCGCTACTGAGCCAATGGTGGAAGACCACGTGCGGATCCATACGACCTCACTTCCTGTCTCCCCTTTAAAACCTGCCCCTTTTCCTTTGTTTCTTTAGTCTTGTTTTGGACTCGGTTGTGTGCACTTCAGTGCTCTGTATTTTAAAGAAAACGACTTTTGCAGCCAGGATACCACAATATACGGGTGGCTGCCCCAACTCTTTATCTGTCAATGTCTGTTCTTGTGACAGTGGCGTAGTCGGCAGGATGGAGAAGTCCCGAGGAGAAGGGGACAGGACCTGCAATATACCCAGGTGGGAGCGCGGGGCCGAGTATTCAGGCGGGAGGGTGCCCGTGGTTCGGCGTGACCGGTGCGGGCTCCGCCCCGGCACTCATAACTAGCCCATCTGGAGTGGCCAGGAGTGTGCGGGTGGGGCTCACAGAATTGGGCTGCCCTGGAGGGGGAGGCAAAGGGACTCAGTATGCTCTCTTGGGGAGAGTGCCTGCCTCCCCTGAAACCAAAGCCCCATTTACCACCTAGGGGTGCCCCAGACTGGCAGGTGAATAAAATAAAAATGGAGGTTGGACCCTGAGCGGCCAACCAACAAACAAGCCTGGTCCTTATGGGCAATGGTAGGGCATTGGCTACGGCCATTTGAAAACACGCCCTACCAAATAATAGAGCAGGTAGCTTGCTATCTGCTCCTGGAAGCGCTTCCCGTGGCTTCACCCAGCCGGTTTGGGGCGGCGGTTCAAGAACATGCTGAGCTCATAGAGCTTATGGAGACGCAGAGGGCGGCCTCACACTCTGGGGAGCAGAACCGTCCTCATGTCAAACTCAGCCGGGTATGTTCCAAGACCTAGCCCCACCCTGTACAATCCGGAGCCGTATTGGCGTCCAGCGGGGGCTGCGCAAACCGCTTGGAGGCAAGGAGGAATGCAGGTGGAGGGTGAGGAGGGGTTGGTGTGCTCTGGCTAATCCGTTGGCGGTCCCACATACTGGCGTGGTGATCGCCAACGGACACAAGACCACAGGTTTGTTCGACTCCGCAGCAACATTTCAATTGTTGCCGCCGCTTTGTGCAACCGCAACAGTGGCTAAATTTAAGACCGGTATAACCTGTGTCCACGGAGACATCCGCTGGTACAGGTCCGCCGCTGTGTCATCAGTTACGGAGGGTCAGTTCGTAAGCTCACCGTAGCGTCCTACCTGATCCTCCACACCCGGTGATACTAGGGCGGGACTGGTCTAAAATCAAAAGCGGTGAGACACATACCACTCCCGGGTTAATTTGGGCCTCGTTATGGACGGAGATAACCCGTCTCAAGCTGCCTCCACGCCGTGTAATCAGCCGGCAGAGAGAGCGAAGCAGTCGCCCTGACTGACGTGGCAACTCCCGGCCGCCGCGGGCTAACACGCCATCCACCAGCGCGCGGAGCGGGAGGAAACCACGCCCATTGAGGTCGACGCTGACCCTCTCTCCGTGTTGCGGTTCCAATTTAAAGAAACGCCGGCTTCTTTTAGAGGGAGCAATGGAATGATGACTCCCTGAAGTTTGTAAAAAATGCAGTGGTCCTTGTCAATGGCCAGCGCACTAATCAGTCGATGCCACAGGGCCCCTACTTTGTGCTAGATAATGACCTCCTTTACCGTGTAGCAATGCATGACGGGCAGGAGACGAGGCTGCTGCTAGTGCTGCGTACCTTCCGGCGGCAGGTCTGTGAGCTAGCACACGCCCACCTCCTAGGTGGCCACCTGGGCACCGAAAAACTCTGGAGCGGATCAAGCTCCGTTTCTACTGGCCAGGAATTAATGAGGAGGTTCGCCGCTTTGGCGCTTCCTGCCCGGAGTGTCAACTGCGACAAATTCCTAGGAGGGACCGTGCTCCTCTCATTCCTATTCCACTGATTGACGTTCCCTTCCACAGAATCGGGTCGACCTGGTGGGACCCTGGAGCCCTCAGCCCGAGGACACAAGTACATTTTAGTCCTCGTGGATTACGCTACACGATACCCGAAGCTGTTCCGTTGCGCCAGCTACCTCTAAAGCCATCGCACGGGAATTACTAGGGGTATTCGGCGTGGGGATCCCCAAAGAAGTCTTGACAGACCAGGGGACCCCTTCACCTCGGAAACGTTCAAGGAGACTGCCAGATTACTGAAAATAAAGCATTTAAAGACCTCGTGTATCATCCTCAAACCGACGGATTAGTAGAGAGGTTTAATCAAACTCTCAAGCAAATGCTGCGTAAGGTGGTCAGCGAGGATGGAAGGAACTGGGATCAGCTCCTCCCCCTCGTCCTTTTTGCCTATCGGAAGTCCCACAAGCCTCCACGGGTTCTCCCCTTTGAACTACTATACGGGCGACAACCTCGGGGCATATTAGATATTTTGAAAGAAGGCTGGGAAGAAGAGGCTCTTCCCTCCACAAACATACTGGAATATATCGCAGTTACGCGATAGATTTGGAAAAATTCGCCTGTCCTTAAAAGTCACATGGAGGAGGCTCAAGCAGCACAGGCCGGTACTACAACCGCGCACGCCTCTTCGGGAGTTCCGCCCGGAGATCGGGTCATGGTCCTAGTGCCTACCTCCCACTCTAAATTGCTTGCCCACTGGCAGGGCCCCTACGGTTAAGGAGAGGAAGGGACTGGTCGACTATTTGGTGAGTCAACCCAATCGTCGGCCAAAGGAGCGGGTTTATCATGTGAACCTGCTGAAACCGTGGAAGGACAGGGACCCCGATCCCTCCTCCGCCAGCCCGCCACTCTTCGCCACACACACGACCTTAACCGGCACGGACTTAAGTCCCAGACAGCGGCAGGAGCTGGAAACAGTTATCCGGACCGTTCGGGAGGTAGTCAGTGAGAACCCGGAAGGACCTCTCTGATTGAGCACAACATCGTGACAGAGCCCGGGGTTGTTGTCCGAGAACGCCCGTATCGTCTTCCCGAGGCAAAAAAGGCTGAAGTGGAGCTTGAGATCAAGCGCATGCTGGAGCTAGGTGTGATTGAGGAAAGTTATAGTCCCTGGTCCAGCCCCATTGTGCTCGGCGGTAAGCCTGACGGAAGTTGGAGGTTCTGCAATGACTTCCGTCGGCTTAATCAAGTCTCCCAATTTGATGCTTATCCAATGCCACGCGTGGGACGACCTCCTCGAGAGGCTTGGACAGGCTCAATACCTGACCACACTTGACATGACGAAGGGTACTGGCAGGTTCCTTTAACGGACTCCGAAGGAAAAACGCGTTTAGTACCCCTAGCGGACACTGGCAGTATCGTGTCCTTCCATTTGGGTTACACGGGCTCCAGCAACCTTTCAGCGCCTGGTGGACAAAGTGCTTCGGCCTCATAACTCATACAGTGCTGCCTACCTGGATGACGTGGTCATCTATTCCAGCACATGGAAGGAACACCTACAGCATGTCCAAGCGGTATTACGGACACTTGGTGAGGCGGGCTCGGATTAATCCCAAGAAATGCTTCTTGGATTAAGCGGCCAAATATTTAGGCTACCTGGTGGGTCGGGTACCGTAAGGCCACAGTGCTCCAAAATTGATGCCATTCTGAAATGGCCCGTCCATGAACCAAGCGGCAAGTCCAAGCCTTTCGGTTAGCGGGTACTACCGCCGGTTTGTACCCGGTTTTGAGAGAGCGGCGCCTTGACTGATTTAACAAAGAAGAGGGCCCGAACATTGTGGTATGGACTGAAAAACAGCGCTGCATTTAGTGACTTAAAGCAGGCCCTTACGCCCACACCTGTTTTGATGGCACCTAACTTTTCTTTGCCTTTCATCCTCCAGACGGACGCTTCGGACACAGGCCTGGGCGCCGTGCTGAGCCAAAGCGTCGATGGTGTGGAGCACCCCATCATGTTCCTGAGCCGGAAACTGTTGGACCGGGAGACCAGGTATGCTGCGGTGGAGAGGGAGGCTCTGGCGATTAAATGGGCGATTACTCAGCTGAGGTACTACCTGTTGGGCGGAATTCACCCTTGTCACGGACCATGCACCCCTACAGTGGATGGCCCTCCACAAGGAGTCGAATCCGCGGGTCACCCGGTGGTTTCTTGACCTGCAGCCGTACAAGTTTTCGCCTCGTTCATCGCCGGGCCTCTCCGCCAACGCTGATGCTCTTCTCGGGTTCACGACCTCTCGGTTAGGTCGCCCGACCCGCCGGGTCTGGGCTAAGGGGGCCTTGTCACACACGCGCATGGGAGGCAGCTAAAGGGCTTGAGTGAAGGCAGTTCGAGGCATGCCGGGTGTGGCAGAGTGCACTGACTCTTTTCTCCCTTGCCTGTAGACCATCCCGGGGATTTCACCTGGATCACCTGACATCACTTCGGGACTGAGCCAATGGAAGTCGGCCACACCAGCTCCAGTCCCTCTGATGTCACCTCCGCTCTGAGCCAATGGTGGAAGACCACGTGCCGGATCCATACGACCTCACTTCCTGTCTCCCCCTTTAAAACCTGCCCCTTTTCCTTTGTTTCTTTAGTCTTGTTTTGGACTCGGTTGTGTGCACTTCAGTGCTCTGTATTTCTAAAGAAAACGACTTTTGCAGCCAGGATACCACAATATACGGGTGGCTGCCCCAACTCTTTATCTGTCAATGTCTGTTCTTGTGACAATATATATATATATATATATATATATATATATATATATACACAGATATACACTCACCTAAAGGATTATTAGGAACACCTGTTCAATTTCTCATTAATGCAATTATCTAATCAACCAATCACAAATGTTGCTTCAGTGCATTTAGGGGTGTGGTCCTGGTCAAGACAATCTCCTGAACTCCAAACTGAATATCAGAATGGGAAAGAAAGGTGATTTAAGCAATTTTGAGCGTGGCATGGTTGTTGGTGCCAGACGGGCCGGACTGAGTATTTTACAATCTGCTCAGTTACTGGGATTTTCACGCGCAACCATTTCTAGGGTTTACAAAGAATGGTGTGAAAAGGGAAAAACATCCAGTATGCGGCAGTCCTGTGGGCGAAAATGCCTTGTTGATGCTAGAGGTCAGAGGAGAATGGGCCGACTGATTCAAGCTGATAGAAGAGCAACTTTGACTGAAATAACCACTCGTTACAACCGAGGTATGCAGCAAAGCATTTGTGAAGCCACAACATGCACAACCTTGAGGCGGATGGGCTACAACAGCAGAAGACCCAACCGGGTACCACTCATCTCCACTACAAATAGGAAAAAGAGGCTACAATTTGCACAACCTCACCAAAATTGGACAGTTGAAGACTGGAAAAATGTTGCCTGGTCTGATGAGTCTCGATTTCTGTTGAGACATTCAAATGGTAGAGTCAGAATTTGGCGTAAACAGAATGAGAACATGGATCCATCAGGTCTTGTTACCACTGACCATGTCCATCCCTTCATGACCACCATATACCCATCCTCTGATGGCTACTTCCAGCAGGATAATGCACCATGTCACAAAGCTCGAATCATTTCAAATTGGTTTCTTGAACATGATAATGAGTTCACTGTGCTAAAATGACCCCCACAGTCACCAGATCTCAACCCAAAAGAGCATCTTTGGGATGTGGTGGAACGGGAGAGCGTGCCCTGGATGTGCATCCCACAAATCTCCATCAACTGCAAGATGCTATCCTATCAATATAGGCCAACATTTCTAAAGAATGCTTTCAGCACCTTGTTGAATCAATGCCACGTAGAATTAAGGCAGTTCTGAAGGCGAAAGGGGGTCAAACACCGTATTAGTATGGTGTTCCTAATAATCCTTTAGGTGAGTGTATATATAGATATAGATATATATGACCATAGGTGAGGGTAGGAACATAGATCGACTGGTAAATTGAGAGCTTGGCCTGACGGCTCAGCTCCTTTTTCACCACAACAGACCGATGCAGAGCCCGCATCACTGCGGATGCCGCACCGATCCACCTGTCAATCTCACGCTCCATTCTTCCCTCACTCGTGAACAAGACCCCAAGATACTTGAACTCCTCCACTTGGGGCAGGATCTCTCCCCCAACCCTGAGAGGGCACTCAACCCTTTTCCGGCTGAGGACCATGGTCTCAGCTGCGAACCGATTCAACGAGAGCTGAAGATCACGGCCTGATGAAGCAAACCGGACAACATCATCTGCAAAAAGCAGTGACCCAATCCTGAGTCCACCAAACCGGACCCCCTCAACACCCTAGCTGCATCTAGAAATTCTGTCCATAAAAGTTATGAACAGAATCGGTGACAAAGGGCAGCCCTGGCGGAGTCAAACTTTCACTGTAAACGGGCTCGACTTACTGCTGGCAATGCGGACCAAGCTCTGACACCAGTTGTACAGGGACCGAACAGCTCTTATCAGGGGGTCCAGTACCCCATACTCCCGTAGCACCCCCCACAGGATTCCCCGAGGGACACGGTCGAGCGCCTTTTCCAAGTCCACAAAACACATGTAGACTGGTTGGGCAAACTGCCATGCACCCTCCAGGATTCTGCTAAGGGTGTAGAGCTGGTCCACTGTTCCTCGACCAGGACGAAAACCACACGGTTCCTCCTGAATCTGAGGTTCGACTATCCGACGTACCCAAAAGAACGAGATAGTGAATACAAGCGGCTGAAATGAGTTTCCTCCGCAGGGTGTCTGGGCTTTCCCTTAAAGATAGGGTGAGAAACTCAGTCATCCGGGAGGGGCTCAGAGTGGAGCCGCTGCTCTTCCGCATCAAGAGGAGTCAGATGAGGTGGCTCGGGCATCTGTTTAGGTTGCCTCTTGGACGCCTCCCTGGTGAGGTGTTCTGGGCACGTCCAACCAGGAGGAGGCCCCGGGGAAGACCCAGGACACACTGGAGGGACTATGTCTCCCGGCTGGCCTGGGAACGCCGTGGGATTCTCCCAGAAGAGCTAGAAGAAGTGGCCGGGGAGAGGGAAGTCTGGGCATCTCTGCTCAAGCTGCTGCCCCCGCGACCCGACCTCGGATAAGCAGAAGAGGATGGATGGATGGATGGATGGATATATATAGATATAGAGAGAGAGAGAGAGTAGTAGACATTGTCCACAAGCATTGTTGCTAAACATTAATAAAGTACACGTTTGGATGTACAGGATCCCTTGTAACCATGTCATTGTTGACAGTGGGGTAACAAGTCATGGGTACATAGAACACGCTAATGATGTTCTGCTTGCTGCCAGGTCAAGTCACTTCCAAGGACATAACACCGGATGTTGTTTGATCTTTACAGTTGCCATTGAAAGTGAGATCTAGCTTCAGCATGTTGAGGCAAACTTAGAGATGGTGGTCTTTGGCACATAGTAAGTCATGTGAAGATTACTCATCTTGCTTAAAATTAATGTCCTCTGGAAGCACTTGACAATGATATACGTTTATTTAAGACAATGTAGGGTGTTTTAGGACAAACTTGTATTTTTGTCATTTAAGAGATGATAAACTGTTGACAAGTGGTTAACAGGAATGGTGATGGCTAAGACGACAGAGATCATTTACTGCTTTCATGGAAGCGGATGTGAGGCACCTTTGTGTTCTCTTATTTTTCTGACTATGCTTCTCACTGTGTTTAATTCTTCCAGGTGTTGGGATGGGAATGACTGCCCCAGTGTCTATGATTGCTTTCCCAAAGGCAGATGGCTCGTTGTCAGGGAAGCTGAAGGTCGGGCTTCGTCTTCCCACTAAATTTCAAGTTGAACCACCAAAGCCAATAGACGAGGGCATCCGGATTGAAGACCGGCCAGGAATGACTGTTTATTCCACGTGAGTATATGAGTACTTGTTTTTCCTTAGTCTTACATTAGAGTTTTCCACATTAAGTACAAATCTAGACTGCCTAATGCACATATTCCCAAAGTAGTACTTCTCCAAATATCTCCCATACCTTCTCACCACCTCTGGTCTCTTTCTCCTGGTAGTTGATTACTTGCCAACACTCATGCTCCTTACTCCAAGTTTACAAGCCTTGTGCCTAGAACTGCATTTTATACCCAACCCTTGTACTTCCATCCAGGTCAACCTAGAGCTCCATCTAGTGGATCAAGATGTCCTTGCCACCCCAGACCTAATCTTGTTCTTAAAGGGCCTTGAGTACTATAGAAGCCACTTAATTACATTGCCTCAATTTCAAGCCCTTTAACAATTTATAGGATGTAACCAGCATATTGTCTGCTCTGGTTAGTGTGATGGCCACTTTGATGTAAACTCTTCACTGCTCAATGAATGTCTTGGTCAGTCATGACCATCCTCTGGAAAACGAGGTGCAGCCTCTGTCACTCCTAACTTCCTTTTGTTCTGCCACAATGGGCCTGGTGTATAGGTTGTTTGAATATGACCACTGTTGAGATTGTTGTCCATTTGGTCCATCCTGAATAGCCACTGGTGCAGATCTTGCCCATCATACCCAGTTAAAATTACTTTCGATGTTAAGATTGTTTTTCATTTCCCTTCATCTCTGCAGGCAATTTGGAGGCTATGCAAAAGAGGCAGATTACCGATTTCATGCAAACCGCCTAATGACTGTGCTGGGAGATGGTGCACCTTACCAGAGAAATCAGTATCTGTGTAATGGTTATGATCCTCCCATGAAGCCCTACGGACGTCGCAATGAGGTGTGGCTCCTGCAGGAAGAGCCGTAAATCATGGGGGAAATAAATCTGATAACAAAATGACAGCCATAGCTGTGAGAGCACGTACGTGTGCATGTGTGTCTCTCTGTACATGTGTATACCTGTGACCAAGTGTGGGGGGTGTGGTTCCTGTTGAGATGGGATATATCGATTCTCCAAACTCTTCAAGACAGTATGTTGAAAAGTTGTGGGAAAGCAAGGTTAAAGGGTAAATAAAACATTTCTCGGGTGGATCAACAAGGCCACACTCCCTGCCCTGTGTAATGTCACCTCAAATTTCACCCCTACCCAGAAAGGCTTCTCAGGTGCTCTGAGTGGTCATTTTAGAAGAAATTGACCCTCTTGCTTAATAATATAAGCACACAGTGTAAAATAGGGCGACCATACTGCCTACAATCAGGCTTTGATTTACTTGTTTTGTTTTTTTGTTTGGGTGAGGTTGGGTAATGTAGAAGCTGAAAAATTGAAAACCATGCAATGATGTGAAAATGTATGAAGAATTAATTCTTTTATTTACTGTCTCAGGAAGAAATGGTGTCTAGCTGATTGTTCATTATGTCCAGTTGTATCTTGTTAACCTTGCCAGCTCCGTTTGGAATTTAATTACAATAAACATTTTCAATAATCAGAAAACCAAATCTACATCTTTGGCTTAATTGGCAGAAGAGGATGATGAGAACTTTCAGAATCCTTGTGTTGAAAAAACACTAGGAATGATGCTTAGTTAAAATCCTCTTACTGAAGTTTGTCTTAAATCCTTTGGAGTGGGACATGAGTGGAACCATCTGGTTTGGAAACAATTTACATGGAGACTCAAACCTACAGCTAGGGAGAGGCATATAGTTGGACCACTGAAAGGATTTTAACACCTTTATGCTGCATGTCGCTCTGTTTGTACACAATCCTCAAGTATGAGACCATTTTGGAAGGAGGAATTAAAATTCATTCAGGAGGCCATGGAAAGGGTGATGCGTCAATTTCAGCAGGCCTGTCAGCGCATTTTGGTTTTCAGCAGACTTCCATGCTGGATTGATCAGCAGAAGAGCAATACTCTGGTCAAGGCTTTCCAGTAGTGAGCCTTTTGCTCCCAGCGTGAGCAGTACCAATATGGCATAGCCTTTGTGTAAGCTTTTACTTAAGGTAGGTGTCAGGTTCTGTGAGAATAAAGTGAAATATGAAGACTCAAAGCAGAAGCACACATGCTGGAAATGCAGCTGATCTGCTGGGCGAAGTCCTACTCGTCATGATAACCTGCTCCTTCTTCACAAGAAAGCTCAAAATGTGGCCCCAGTATGCATTTCACATTCACAGCACATCTGTAATCGGTGTGTCACAACATTCAGAAATGGGCAGTGCCACATGTACGTAACAAGATAAGCAGAAGGACCTAAAGCTGACTGTACGTGTACCTGGACTCCAACGTCTAACCACAAAGTTTTTTGAGAACAGTGGCATCAAACAAAGTGGTAGGAGGGTTTTCTTTGTGACAGATTTGAATGTGTGCTCCTTGTACCCACAATCGGAATCAATAAAATCAGCAAATTTGCTTGTCTGGTCCAGAGGCCTCTGTTGCCGTTGTTCCAGCCAGTTATTGCTGCTAATAGAACACACCTTGTCACATTGATTGCTGTGTACTCCCTTTTTAACACTGTGCTTGTTTTTCCCTTAACCTGTTGTAAGTTAACAATTAGTGCTGATCAGGGCTCAAACTCTGTTCTTGGAAGGTGTCATTGCTTTTAGATTTTTGCTTAACCCAATGTTACAGTTAAAGGCTGATTCTTTTTGCCAGTGATATGTGTCACTTCATTTAACTATGTGGCTTCTCACATATCGGATATTTTTTTTCTTTTTTTCTGAGAGCGTCATCCAAATGTTTTGAGCAGCTCGGTGCTTGTTGTTTCCGGAGCCAACTCGTTAAGATTAAAGTTTTAAAAAATGTATTTTTGTAGTGCAAAAAAGAAGGGCAGTTACAATCAAGAGAAAAGAGTGTCTCATTAGCAGCGGTAACTGACTAGCAATCAAGAAAGTGGCTGCAATGAAAACCTGCAGCCCACCAGGATCTGAGTTTGAGACCCCCTTCTAGAGCTTGCAGCTGTACATATATAATTAGTGTTAATTACACTTGATAGCCACAAGAGGGCAGCAGTGCTTTACACTTCGTGTAAATTTAGCCAAAATGTGTTGTTTTCATATGATTTTATTACAGCATGAGTGGAGATATATAATATATAAAATATATACACACACATATACACACACGTGTGCTTTGATCAACTATTCTGCCCCAAAAGTATCTTCACACATTACTGTCTCAGATTCTAAACTTATAATAAAGTAAGAATTTTTCCAGCCGAACTGCAAAACCGATACTTTGTGCCACTACATAAGAAACAAATTGGAGAAACTTTTGTAAGTTTAATAGGGAAAATTACAGTAGAAAGATTTTAAAGATTTCAAAACTTATAAAAAGTGTTTGCCCTTTGGATATTTTCACGTTTCTCTGTTTTGTTTTGTTTTTTTGACACTAATCAACAGAAAAACACTCTTTTAATTTTAAAGTGAAAACAGACCTCTGCAAAATGGTCTAAATTAATTAGAAATGTAAAATACCAGATATCTGATTTCGTAAGTATTCACCGCCTTCAAGTCAATGTTTAGTAGATGCAGCTTTGTCAGCCATGACAGCCCTGAGTCTCTGTGCTCGGGTCTCTATCAGCATTGTACATTTGGACACTGACATCTCCCCAATTCTTCGTTGTAGAACGGCTCAGGCTCTGCTAGTTTGTATGGAGATCCTGAGTGAACAGCCTTTGTCAAGTCCAGTCATAAATTCTCAATAAGATTGAGGCTTGGACTCGGACGATCCTGGACACTCATTGTTGTTTTGATGTCATTCCTTTGTAGCTTTGGCTTTGTTTGGGGTTGTTGTCTTACTGAAAAGCACATCTTGTCCCAAAGGTGCCCATCACTTGCAGATGCCACCAAGTTGTCCGTGATTTCCCTGTATGTTACTGTATTCATTTTACTCTACTATAATGAGACTTCCCAAGGCCTGCTGCAGGAAAAGCATCCCCACACCATGATGTTGTCACCACAGTGGTTCATGATGGGGATGCTGTGTCTTTAAATGATAGTCGGTGATTGGCTTAAGCACTTTGTCAGATAGTCGAATGCTTAATTTTGGCCTCATCAGGCCATCGATCACAGAGTCTCCCCTGTGCTTTCTGTCAAACTCTAGCCAAGATGTCCTGTGCGTTTGTTCTCTTTGCCGCCCTCCCATAAAGCTGTGTCTGGTGAGGCACCCGGACAACAATTGTTCTCTTCAGCCTCTGTAGCTTGTAACACCGTCGGAGTTCCCGCAGGTCTCTTGGTGGCCTCCCTCCCTGTTGGTGGTCTTCCATGATTACTCAGGCCATATTCCTTCCATTTCCTAATGGCACATTTGACTGAATGCCAAGTGTTATTCAGTGACTTGGATATTTTCTTATCTTCATCCCCTGATTTTTTTTTGAGCCTTCCAAGCCCCTTTTCATGGAGTTTCTTGCAGTGTTCTTTTCTCTTCATTGTTTAGATTAGGCCGCCATTCTGACTCGCCACAAGTTGGATCTTCCAGATGAGGTGCGTCATTTGAACTGTAATCAATTGAAACTCCAGATCGGGTGACCTCCATTGACTGAATTATGGAACTTCTAACACCAGTTGGTCGCCCCAACGATGAGTTGGTGTGACGTATCGAAGGGAGTCAGTGCTTATGAGAAAAATGATGTTGTATTTATAATTCATTCAGACCACTTTGAGCAACAAAAAAGGACACTAAAGTCAAAGTGAAAACCTCTCCAGTCTCAAAAAAGCCAAATGAGCTCCTCAGTGGTTGAAAGTTGTATAACGAGAGAATGTGAAAACCTCCAAGGTGCTGAGCACTTTACTCCCACCCTTTGTAAATCTGAGGCTGCCTTCACTCCTGCAAATTGTCTTACCTTACCAACTCAGAAAATGTAGTTGTGGTCTCCCCCTGCTGTTTCATCTGTTGTTAATTTATGAAGGTAAATCCCCCCCCATCAGTCGTTGAGGATTTCCACAAACCAAACCAAAATGAAGACAAAAGAGCTTTCAAATCAAGTCAGGGCTGTAATTCTAGAGAAGCTGAGACCTGGTGAAGGGTTCAAGAACATCTCGCAGCTCAGTGCAGTCCGTCATATAGAAGTGGAAACAAATACCAAACTCCAGCCACACTGCCGAGGTCAGGCCACCCCTAACAACTGGCGCTTGGCATGGAGGCGACTCTGATGCCAGTTGTCACTCAGGCAAAGGGTGGTGAGGATGTCCACAGCTCAACCCTTCTCAAGGCACTCTATAAAAAGGTCTTGATGGGACATTGGCAAAGAAGTCCTGACTATACAAAAGAAAATGTCCAGAGTTCTACAACGATATGGCTGAATGTCTTGGTTTCTGCAGAGATTAAAGTGGAGCTTTCTGGCCTGAACTCCAAACAGTACTTGTGATGTAAATCAAACGCTGCATATCAGCTGGGTGACCCCATCGTCACAGTAAAATGTGGTAGCAACCACACCATGTTGAGGATGATTTTCATCAGAAGGGACTGGTGGTCCGGTCAGGATTCATGAGAAGGCGGATGCTGCGCAATGCAGGCAGATTCTGGTGGAAAACCTGCACCTCTCTGTCTGAAAGCTTAAACTGATGGAGGAGGTTTGCCATTCAACAGGACGAGAACCCAAAGTGCATGGCCAGAGCAACAATGGAGTGGCCTAAAATGAAGAGAGAATGAGAGCCCTGACCTCAACCTCATCCAACATGTGCGGCGAGACCTAAGCATTGCTGCCCACTGCTGCTGCCCAACTCACCTGGCACAGCTTGACCAGCACTACAAAGGAGGAATGGGCAAATCCTGCTGCATCACATTGTTCAAGATGAATAGAGACCTGCTGTGATTGCTGTGGGGGGCATTTTAGCCAAGCAGTGACGGGATGAATGCTTACAAACCGCTGGCATTTCCGTTTTTAGAATGTGATCTTTTATTCATTTATAATTCACTTTCTATCTTGGGCAGTACAGCCCAATCTACAAGTAGAAATTCCCAGTCAAATTGATCAAATTCCCAGATTGTGGTACTCACTTATGTGAAAAGGGTTGGATGCGGAACAGTTCTTCAAGATGCTGTGTGTGTGTGTGTGTGTGTGTGTGTGTGTGTGGTTACAGCTTCCTCCACAAGAAAAACTCGCCAAAGAGAAAGCTGCTTGCTCCCCCAGTTACCTTTCTCTGCTGGGTTCCATGGGGGTTGGCACATTTTAGCTGCAAGTTTTATCTATCTATCTGTTATATATTGCCTTTCGTATCTATCTATCTATCTATCTGTTATATATTGCCTTTCGTATCTATCTATCTATCTATCATAACTATGCTACCACCTAAAAAAGGTTGAAATCTAAATTATCAACGTGGACCTCAGTGTTAATGTATGCAGCGCACCATCTATACATCTCATTACATATAACATCTAGACATTAACACATCTTTTACAAATCCAATACCAAATGACATATAACAGAGACATTTGCAGTGCATTTGTCCTTTTAACAGTTGGTGCATCACAAATATTTCTAGTAATGTATTTTATCACTACAAATGTTTGTGCTGCGCCATCTGTTGGAATGACTGAAACTTAGCAACTCAATGGACACAAAAATACAAAGACACTTATCCTTTTATTAAGTTGTGTGTGTATATGTATTTATGTATATGTATATATACAGTATATATGTATTTTTTTCATAAGCAGGCTAATTATATGTGTGCCAATCTCATTAAATCCTCAGAGTGACCCACTAAAAATGTTTAATCTTCATGGCTGCCTACAGGCGTTCACTCCAGGTGTGATGATATGCTTTGAGACCCTGGTGCTGGGACACATTAAAGTAATTATTCTGCATATCGTCACAACTGCTTCACAGAGGATGCTGTACACTTCATACCACCCTGGCACATTAGTTAATATAAACTGTTATGCCACAGTCCTGTTTACAGATAACAGCTCAGTATTTAACAATGTTTTACCATCAAAGACCACCAAACTCCTCAATTTTGGACACGGTGTGCCCTTTTTCACCTCAATTTTGGACTTTCTAACTGGTAGGCCTCAACACGTACTGATTATCACCATCACATCCTCCATGCTGGTGTAGCGCTCCAAGTCCACTTCGCTTCTCTCTGATCACCTCTGTGTTTTGCCAGACACAACTCCACCTTCATCATTAAATTTGCTGATTTTAACATCAACAATGATGAGATGACTTACTAAGAAGAGGTCTGCTTGCCAACTCAGTGGTGCCAGGGCAACTTACTGTTGTTACTTGTCAACCAAACCAAAGAGCTGACCATAGACTTGAGAAAGCAGGAAGCAGAGCACTCTGAAATCTACTCTGGAGAGGATGCTGTGGAAAGGGTTAGCAGCTTTAAATTGCTTGGAGGGACCAGCATTAACAAATTAAAGTGGGCACAACACATTTCAGTTCTTGTCAAGAAGGCTTCCCAACATCTGCGCATGCTTAGACAGCGGAGATCAGCTTGCATTTCTCTCTTTGCTGCCATGAGCTTCTATGGGTGCACAGTGGAGTCCATCATCACGTCCTGGTACAGCACCTGCTCAGCTCAAGATCATAAAGCAGGGAGGCAAAAGCGGCACATAATATGACTGTCACCCAAGTACCATCTGTTCAGGACGTGTACAACACTCACTGCTTTAGAAAGGCAAACAGGATAATTAAAGAGCTCAGCCATCCTGCACACTGGCGCCATTGGCACCAGTCGAGAGCGTCTGTCCAAAGATCATAAGGACACTGAACAGTCAGTCATAACAATTCAAACAAACAAGTGTATACATACAGCATAATAGTTGCAAATCCATATTGTATTTGATTTGTATAGATACAGAATATGTCGCATGCTATGTATACATTCATTTTATTGATATCTTTTAGTGTATTTTTGTGTTCTGAGGAAATATGCAAGTAAGAAGCTCCTTGTGCCGTGTACACCTTGATGCTAAATGGAGACATTATGCCCAATTTCCTGAATCCATGTCAGGGTTGAAGCTATTTAGAGGCTACTGGGGTCATCTCAGGTGCCAGCGTGGTGTCCCATGGCAATCAGAGGACACCTTCAGGCAAAATGAGCCAATGAATGGAAGTTGTTCATCTTTGGGATAAGGACATGAGGTGAGCATGAAAACTCCACACAGACAGTGAGCGGGGGGCTGCAGTGCCAACTGGCATACCAGCCATGGAGGAGGTGGATACACGGAGAGCGATGCTCGCATCCGTGGGATTACGATATCCTAAGCAATGAAAGGCTCATTCAATTAACCTTTGTAATTGACAATCATTAACGAGGTCTCTTCAGAGAGTTTAAACATTTGTACGTCTCAGTGGGGTCTGCGCCTTAATTAATATTCATTAGCTTGAGTAACATTTCATCAACTCAGATGACTTCTTTTTTTCCTTCAATTAGTTTTCTTTGACTCTCGGGGGATGCTATTCTCACTCATCCCAGTTTGTAATTCGTCGACACCTCAAGTCTCATTAACGCACTGCACCAATGGCGGGCGATGATTTTTAAATTCTCATGGACTTGGCACAACCGCAGGCCCTCCCTTGATTGTAAGGTTATGCTGTTACCAAACAGGTTTCGCTGAGTGTGTCCCTAAATGTCCAATACCAGCAGTACCACCGAGTTTAGTCCTGGGTTAAGGGGTCAAAGGGCATGAAGAAAAGGGCCGTTTTTGCATGTCTTGTAGTGTACGGTAGAGCAGCAACGTCTCTATCTTTTCTTTACTTTTGCTGGGTGAGAACATTTGCCGTGGAATTTGTTGCTCACTGTTGTGTGTGTTGTCTTCTAGACATTCAAAACTGGCTATAAGGAGGCTGGCACAGACAGTCTGCATGCATTAGATGGAAATGTCGTCAAACGGTGGCAGTTATTCAAGGCCTTTGACTGGCAGGTCAGCAGCTTTTAGAGATGCTGGAGTGTACTGAACATAGAAGAGAAGAGGTGGGCAAACCCCGAACACCACAAGGATGGAGACTACTCTTTCTTCTTTATTCGCTTAATTATCACCCTGCGTTGGATCGTGCCTTTTGACCCTCGGGCCGACTGGGCGGAAGCAGCAATACGGGGTTTTCCATAGCCATACTTTCGGAAGAAGAACTCCAAGGTGTCGAGGCGCTCGTGCAGTTCGGAGATCCTTCGCTGTAAAGATTTCACTTCTTTGAACAGGTCATTCACGGTCTCTGACAAGGGGCGCACCCTGGTGAAAAAGAGGAGAAAACATGAAGAAGGGACTGAAAACCAAAATTCAGTCGAGCTCCACCAGCGGGAGCTTCTCATCTTGGACTGAATGGCACATCAGTAGAGAAAGAGGAACTCTGGGCCATTTATTGTTGTAATAATAAAGGTATCGGTGTGACCTCTCTGAAGACGTAAATCCCTTGTTTTAACACAGAACTCTCTTCTCGTAGAACCACAGTTATATGTCATGTTCTCATCCTCTGCCGTTTACCCTTCTCCTATACTTTCCCACTTGAATGAAGCCACAATGCACTTGCACCCAGGACTAGAATTGCTATTGTGACAGTCGTTAACTGTATTCATTCTTCATTATGTCACAGCATAAGAGTGTGTGTGACAAGCACACCATAGAAGCTGGATGTTCAGCAGCAGTCACAGACCAAAGCCCCCCAGTGTGTGACACTGTTCAGGTGGCTCTTAGTCCTTGTGGTGACTCATGGCAGGGAGATCTCTGGGAGGCTGTGTTCTTCTCTTGTCTGGCAGCTCATTGTCTGACCTCATAGAGCTGCCTAAGGTGTAGTTCTGGGTACTTGGAATTACTCCGAGCCCTTTGGCTTCTGACATTTAAAGTCTGGCAGAGTCGTCATGTGTCTGACATATCTGGAGCTTGTGTGGTTAGGGCCGTGAGCAGCATTCCCCATGAAAGCATTTTTGTTTTAATCAGCTGGCTCTGGCCCATTCCTATCTTATCAAACCTATCAAATGATACATGTGGTGAAGTTGCATCTTACAAAATCTAAAAGTGGAGAGTTTATATTATTAGAATATGAGAACAAGTGAGGTAACAATAGTTAAGTATTTTCGTACACACTATATAGAATCTATCTTAGAAGTACAGGGATATTCACTAAGAAGAGGCCCCCGGATATTCTGTAATAACTCTCACTAAGACGAAGCAATCAGAACAAAACAACGTACAATGTGCTCCTCATTATATGGAGCTTCGAACAATTCGGGATGCCCCTGTGTCGGAGCGATGAGGTAGACGCCGGACGGCCGTCACGACATTTAACCTCAGTTTGCAACTTCTGGGTGCCTACCGCCCGTACCCTTTCACTCAGTCACTCGACTTCTCATCAGGATGGTGGTGGACAGGATTGAGCAGTGCATCTTCTAACCTATTGGGTCACCAATTCGTTTAAACGATGTCAGAACCAACTGGATGATCGTGAGTTAACGGATGGTTACTTCCAGCAAGACATATCACACATTGGCAAGGATCATGGCAGAAATTGCATCCTTCTTTGGCAACAGGGTCATTTCAAAGGGGCTTTGGCCACCATGGTTGCCGGATCTGACCCCGCCAGACTTCTTCCTTTGGGGAGTGCTCAAAGTAAAAGTCTATCAGAACAAACCTGGCACTGTGAAATATATAAAAGAAAACATCCAACCTGAAATTGCTACTATTCCAAACCCCCCTTGCCGATACGTTCAGGAACATGGAGCGCCACGTTGAAATGTGTCTGGTAGAAAACGGAAACCATTTCCAGCATCGCATGTGATGCAATCGATTATACATATGTCAAGGGATAGAGCGTATTTGTTTGGTTCAGATTGCTTCATCCTAACGGGAGTTACAACAGAATGTTCGGGGCCTCTTTCGAGTGAGTCTCTCTGTATAAAAGGGTTAATAAATGTCAGAAACCTGTTCAGGCATACCAAGACACAAAGTAAAGGCCAAGTGAACAACAAAGACAAGGCTGTACCAGGAGAAGGCTGAAGTCATACACAAAATGTACAAGGAGACAATTAAGAGATCAGCAGACAGTTGTTGCATACACGGGGATTTTAAGGGTAATAGCTGAGCATTATAGATATGAGAAGACTTGCAGTGTGGTAGACCTCTGCCCTTATTTGTCTGACCATTCTGTAACAGACTGCTGTGATGAATGCTCCCTCATTGGCATTTGCTGAAGAGAAAATTAAAGACACCATGAATGGGTTTCCTCCTGCCTGGTTTCTGGCTCAATGAGGACTTAATCAAACTTGTCCTAGTAGAGGATACGTTTCTTTCTTTAATGAACATGGTGATTTCTACCACACTATCAACCTAATTCTTTCAAAATAACATCACGATCTGAAGATTTCTAATGCCCTACTTGATAACTTGCAATTTATATGTGTCTATGTTTCTCTGTGTGAAAGAAAAGCTTTCCAATATTTGTACAAAATTTACCTTTAATACATTTGCAACTGTGTCTCTGTGTTCTTGTTGAACTCATTTTAAAGGTGTACCGATCCCTGGACAATGTGATTATAAATAAAATGAAATAATAAGGTGTGAGGGACGCCCAGCCTTCTTACCAAGCCAGGACGCCCTTGGGATGGAAGGAGAGGGAGAGACAGCTCACACAGGGCTTTGTCTCCCCCAGGATGCTAGATGGCAGTGATTCCAAGCTCAGATCCCCACATTGGTGCCCACGGGGCATGCCGGGTATTATAGCCCCGGGGGACAACCCTGTTGGGTCCTGTGGAGGCCACTAGGGCAGGGAGTTGCAATATGTTATTGGGTTTCCATCTCACCTAGATGATGTGGAAGATCAGGAGCAGCTAGAATAAAAGGAAATGTCTACCTTGCATTATGGAGCCATAGTTGGGTGGAAGGTGGACGAAGCTTGAGAGGAGGAGTGGAGGAGGTACGAGAAGGAAGACAGTGTGTTTATTGTGCTAAACAGTGCTTATTGCAAAAACTTGTGTCTGTGGTGGTGGGAAACTCTTGTTGAGAAGAGTTTTCCCCAATAAAAGACTCTTTGGGCTTTTCCCTTGTGTCTGTGCCTGTTTGTGGTGGGTGTTTGGGGAGCTGGAGCACCCCCTGGTGTCCACAAAGAAGAATGAGTGACCAACACTACTCCTCTACTCACCTCTCCCCGTACAGACCACACCACACACTCTAAGTACCTATATATATTTGAGTTTCAAGAATGAAAATTAAATAACGCACAATGCAACAAATAGCCAATACATAACACAACAAAGTGACCCCCCAATGTATAGCACACCATCAAAAAACAAATAAGTGTTATGATGGAAATTGACATAATAACAGAGAAGTCTAGGCAGTGTGATGATATCCTTCCAAATAATAAAGAACTGAATACTATTCTCCCTACCGGTAGGTAAGCTTCTTCCCAAGAGATCCAAAAAATTCTGAAACACAGTGCCTTGGCCGTCTTAAGGTAGACTGTCATTTTTCTCTTCTTCCATATCCACCCTGCTGTAAGTCTCCTTTTCCAAAAAAACGCTCTATTTTCTGTATTTATCACTTTTGTTTGTGCCTCCCCTTAACTGGCAACGCATGCCCCAATTGGTGTTTTTCCTGTCATAATTCCAGCCACAGACACCGTAAGACTCGCTACTTCTCTGAGATTGATTCAGATGATCAGACTCCTGTACTCATCAAAAGAAAACAATGAGAGCAGACAAGCAAAAGATCTCCTCATCCTCGTGACCGACAAAGTGACACTCTCAATCCACGGCACTGATTCCCTACATAACTTAAAACACTTCCATCATGTCTCCTCTCAATCTCAGTTCACTCACACTGAAAAGGTTCAGCTCCTTCCAACTCTCCTCATAGCTCATACCACTCAGAGCTTTGTCGCTCTTCTCTGGACTTCCTCTAGTGCTGCTGTGTCTTTTTTGTAGCCCAGAGACTACAACTGCATGCGGTACTCCAGATTGTAACAGTTTTGTGTGAAAGATACGTCATATAAAATGTAAGGTGTTCTCTGTATATTCAGTTTGTCCTTTTAACTCTTTTATGTCAACTTTTGTCAACACAAGGGGTTGAGGGTGGATGATGAGGGCGAAAAAAAGCTGTAGACGTCGATAGTGCTCATCATTACATTATAGGTAGACCCTCTTTGATAGGAGAATTGTTAGACTCATTGGCTTGACATCAAATCCCTGTGTGTGTGTGAGTAGCATAAAGTAAATAATGTCTAGAATGGCACCGACATTGGGTGGGGAGGTGAAGCGAATGCGCAAAGCAAAATGCTCTGTGCATATTATTTACTTATTTATTTGTTGTGTGTTATTGCTGAATCAGAGTCTGACTTATCGATCTCCAATTTTGATGCAACGATCCCCACCTGATTGTAGTGCAGAGCATGCTCGTGTTGCTGATGCGCCTACAGCAATGTTTACCCTGAGAGGACTACACAAACACAGATCAATGGGAGGCGAGCTGGCTACTGGACTTCATCAAACGACACGTCATGCTAGTGGACACTACGGATTACCAGCCGCTCGACTACATAAATAGGTATGTGATAAGTACGCTATATGGCCAAAGGTCTGTGGACACCTGACCATCACACCTATATGAGCTTGTTGGACATCCCATTTCAAAAGCACACACATCAATTAGGAGTTGGCTCGCTGCTTCGCTGCTATAACATCCTTTACTCTACTGGGAAGCCTTTTGATAGGATTTTGGAATCTGTCTGTGAGAATTTGTGCCCATTCAGCCAAAAGAGCATTTAAGAGGTCAGGTACTAAGGTTGGATGAGACATCCTGGCTAGTAATCGGCGTTCCAATTCACCCCAATGGTGTTCAATAGGGTCAGGGTGTAGGCCACTCGAGGTTCTTTGTGTCTTTTTGGACCTGACTTTGTCATGCTGGAGCAGAAAAGAGCCTTCCATGAACTGTTGCCATAAAGTTGGAAGTCCACAATTGTCTAAAATGTCTTTGAATGTTAAAGTATTAACAATACTGTTCAATGGAACCAAGGGGGCCAGCCCAAACCTTGAAAAACAGCCCCAGTCCATTTTCCCTCCTCCACCAAAGTGTATATTTGACACTAGGCAGTCTTGAAGATCACGTTCTCTTGGCATCCATGAAACCCAGATTGGTCCGTGAGAGTGTCAGATGCTTAAGTGTGGTTCATCGCTCCAGAAAACATGTTTTCAATGTTCCAGAGTCCACCAGCCAACACTTGGTATTGCGCTTAGTGATCTAAGGCTTGTGTGCAGCTGTTCAGCCATGGAAATCCATTTCATGAAGGTCCCAACACATAATTCTTGTGCTGATGTTGCTTCCCAAGGCGGTTTGGAACTCTGTTGTGAGTGATGCAACTACAGGTTGGGCGATTTTTGCATGTTTCGTGTTTAGGCACTCGGTGGCCTCACTCTGTGAGTTTGTGTGGTCTACAATTTCAAGTCTGTGCTGTTGCTGCTACTTCATGCTTTCTCTTGACAACAGTAGAAGTTACAGATGACCAAGACAGATCTAGCAGAGCAGAAATTTCATGTACTGACATGTGGCAAAGATGACCCCCCATTAGATGGATAAATACTTGATTTTATGCATCTATTAACAAGTAGTGTAGCAGAAACAATGAGGGATATCCACATACTTTTGGCCATATAGTGTATGTGAACTTACATACCGTAGACACTCATGGAACATAAAACAGAGTAACGTTTGTCATCATTAAGTATTTTATATTGGCTTATGGGGCAGCCATAACTGCTGCCTCACAGTAAGAAGACCTGGGTTCGCTTCCGAGGTCCTGCGTGGAGTTTGCATGTTCTCCCCGTGTCCTCCCACAGTCCAAAGACATGCAGGTTAGGTGCATTGGCTATCCTAAATTGTCCCGGGTGAGTGTGTGTGTCCTGCGGTGGGCTGGTGCTCTGCCTGGGATTTGTTCCTGCCTTGCACCCTGTGCTGGCTGGGATTGGCTCCAGCAGACCCCCATGACCCTGTAGTTAGGATATAGCGGGTTGGAAAATGACTGTTGACTTATGTGTGAAAATATTCAAATCAAAAGAAAAGAAAATAATTAGCCCTAAAAGAGTCAAGATGTAAAGGCCACAGGAGCCTGATTGGTAGGTGAACGTATAAAGCGGACAGTTGTGTGTGGAGTTGACAGAGACGGGAAGAGAAAACACAGTGAAGAACCGAATATTCAGTGCCAGAGGAGGAACACCAGCTGGAAAATGGTGGAGATGTCCTGAAGAGGAGACTGGGTTGTGACCGGTGAGGGGCTCACCTCTGAAGCCTGCATTACTGCTAGGACTTGTCAGTCTTGGGGTCTTCCGGACGTTTATCTTCCTCTCCAATTTCACCTCCGATTTTTTTTTTAATATTCTGTCATTTTCTCCATAGGACAGGTGTGTCCAACTCCGGTCCTGGTGGGCCGCAATGGTTGCTGGTTTTCATTCTAACCCCTTTTCTTAATAAGTGCCCTGTTTTCACTGCTAATTAACTCCTTTACCCTTCATTTTAATAGCTCTGTTTTTAAGGATTCAGTCCTCTAAATTGATTCCTTTCTTCATGAAATGGCAGCCAAATACAAATGAGACCTGAAACGAGCCAAAAGATGACCAGCTAAACCAGGACCTCAAACTCCAGCCAGTTTCACTCCAACCAGTTTCTTAATGAGTTGCCAATCCTTGCTGTTATTTAAAGCCGTTATTGAATATCAGGACTAGTTGCTGCTCTCATTCTGCTACAGCGGACTGTTGAGTTTCTGTTTTTTCTAAGACCACCATTGTTTTGGTGACCTGAGTGGACCAACATGACCGAGACCTTCACCTTTCTTTATTTTCAGGTTAGCTGGTCGTGTGGAGGCTGGTTTTGTGTCTCATTATGGTTTGGCTGCTCATTAAGATTAAAGAAACAACTAAGGTGTCTGAGTCACGTCAATTAAAACGAAGGCAGCAGCAAAAACGGCTCACTGATTAAGAAGATGGTTAGAATGAAAACCTGCAGCCACTGTAGCCCACCAGGACCGGAGCTGGACACCCCTGCCATAGGATAATAGCAACCTGAACAGTTTTTCTTTTCCTTGATATAATATTGCCCAGATTTGGGATTGATGTGATGTTTCGGGTGCATTCTTGTTTTTTCTTCCTTTGTCTCTCTCTCTGTAGCACACTTTTCATATACTCTGTCACTAAACATGGTGACTGACTGACTGTCCTATCCTGCACTAAATAAATACATTGTAACCACTAGATTTACAGGGTTATACAAATATGAGGCTCCTGGGAGATTTTTAGGATTTTAGGCCTTGGATAAAGGTGTTTACTAAATAAACACATAAAAGGTGATAATTTATACAGTAACCTAACATTCTGCTAACCTTCTTAATGGCTTCTGTGCCCTGGGAAGAGTCCACTGTGACTCCTCAGTCCTTCTCCAAAGGAGCACTTTCATGCGTACTCACATCTGACATTTTTACTTCCCACGGTATATTTACTTACTCTACATTATTGTAAATTTCACTCAGCGGGAAAAGGACAGTATTGCCTCCATTCCCCTGTCCTCACAAATTATTAATTTTTTCTGCTGGTTTTTCCAGTGCTGGTCACTAAGATTGTGAGCTTATCATTGCAGGAAGCAAATCTCAGCAGAGTGTAAGTTCCACTCACTCACACCCGAACGGAGTGTCACCAGCAGGAGGAAAGCAAAGTCCTAGAGGGGACTCAGGAGGAAAGAAAAAATGCGTGCAAGCCCAACACAGAGTCACAATAGGGTCCGAACACCATGAGGTGATAATGCCATCTTCCATTTCCATCTGCCAGCCCTACACTTTCCTTCCAAGAGTGATGTATCAGTACTCCTGTGCTTGTCCTTAACAACTTGATTTGAGGTCAGCCTCCACATCCGTCATCCTATCGTACGAGTCACGGCCCTGCCATGATGTTTATTCTGTAGTTAACTAGAGAGTTCATAAGCAAAGATTCTCAAAAAATGCTGCCAAGTGGAAATACCTGTCAACCTTTGGCTTGTAAATTGAAAAAATGGGCCAACAAAGAATATTTACAAAATATAAGATTTATATTTGAAAACACTTTATGGCAGAAGAAGTTCAAAGCAGCACAAAAGGCCCATAAGAACCTCCCTTACACAACAGACAATCCAGGGGCCACAAAACACCAATCTAAAGACAAGTCAAAAAGCAGAGCAAGGGGTCAAAAATTTCAGAGAATCGACAATAAGCACACTAATAATCACAAGTCAACTCACCAACACCACCAAGCGCATTCAATGAACCACAAGGGACTCCGTGTTTACTCAGCATTTATAGTGTGGAGGGCAGATAGACAGGTGGTCCTGCCTCTTGGGGATTCACTCAGAAGGTACAAGGAACATAACAGAACACACATAGACACATAGAAAATAAATAATACACAAAACTGATGAAAATACTGAATAATGCAAATAAAATTAACATAACAATATTAACACCAACAAAGGAATGAGACAAGACATAAAAAAGGAAACTGAGCACCAGCCAGGGGAGGAACCCCATAACACATAGAGTCGAACTAGTGGGTTCTAGCCGATTACCTGCTTGGATACCCTTCATCCCAGTCAAGCAAGACATACCTGGAATATTCGGGAAGGACCGAATTTGGGTCACTGTGCAGGATCTTCTTCACCTCAGAAAAGATGCTGTTCCCCCACTTGTCCAGGATGCGAGTCACACTCTTCAGGGCCTGGACGTTCACACGGTCCGCTGTGGAAGGATGGTGTGGACTGAGAATTAGCTGATGGAGCTTCAAGGCCGACTGAGTTATCAACAAATAAAACAATCCCTCTTCCTCCATAGATCCGTCTACTGAAGCCTCAGTGCCTAATGCTGCTGATACACGTGTTGGCCATCACGGCTCGGAAATGTTTCAAGCAGGTTTGAAAATGGATAGATGAATGGAAAGTTTTTAGGATATTTTCAAATTCTGGGTCATGAAGAGTTGACGTCAAAACCCAGATATTTCAAGCAGAAGGCAGGAACCAATGATGCATGGGGTGCCAAACCATAGCAGAGCACATTCTTGCTTTCCCATTTATTCCCCCTGGAAGGAATGGCAGGACTTGAAGGGCATGGGAATGTAACTGAGGACAGACAAGGGTCAAAAATGAAAGCGCCAAAGCCAAGGTCATAGTCAAAACACACAGAAAAATTCTTAACACCCTGAATGAAAGGAGCAAACTAAAATGTGCAAAGTTTATCGAATCTTGACTGCAATACGTCACCATTATTAATACCAGCCCATTTCTATCACAACTTTGCAGTGGGAGATGTTACCAACAACAAAATGCCACAGAATCACAGGATCTGGGATTAAATTGGTAACCAAAGAGGTGACAACAAGAAATAAAAATAAAAATTCAAAAACAAATACAAAAATGAACGTAAAAATAAGCAAACTGCGGGGTCGTAACATCCAGTGAAGGCCAAATCAACTCTGGAGTGGACCTTCTTCTTTCTGTAGGCTTGTTCAGCTCTTCCCTCACAGTTTGCGTGTGTCCTGTTCTTTTGAGCAGGATGATTGGTCAGAATGGCTTTGATGCGATCGGTCGCTTTGGCTTTGGTGACGTAATCAGAAGAGGAAGTGCGAGTGTGAGACACGTGAGGAGGAGAAAAGGCAGAGGAGGCATATTTGAGAGGGAGAGGGGCATATGAAAACGGGCAGGAGGAGAGAAAAGGGAAAGGATCCAGAGGACTAAATGAAGGGCAAAATTCAATGTGCAGAGAAGAAAAGAGCAGAAAACATCACACAGACACTCAATCAAGTAGATGGCTTCCAAAAAATAAGTAAGTAAGGAGGCACAACATTAGACTGCAGGGCCGATTATCGATTATAATTATGCCATGGGACGTGACGGCATAAACACGAAAGTTATCCCATTGCACCATATCCTTCGGGTCGATGAGATGTCCTGATATCAGTTCTAGAGTTAGTTAGCTTCCTGAACCCTACTGTCAGGTTGCTGATTTCTCTTTGCCTTCAACTTCTGATTCTCATTTTGCTCCCGTGTTCTGGTTTTCTGATCCTTTAACTTTTTCGATTCTGACTTGATTTCTCTTTTTGTCTACGGCTCTTGCTTATGGCTCTGGCTTTCTTCCTTCACCGCCAGCATGTCATTAAAATATTTCCTACGACCATCTCTCTTGGTAATGTTATGTTATGAGTTGTGTGTTTAATTTATTTCATTGTATTCATCATTTGGCATGAATGTATACTCGTTTTGGAGGTTTTCTAAACCAGAGAATTCATTTCTGTTTTCTTTAATCCTTGATTTTTCAAATAGTTAAGGAGTTATGTAAGTTTTGGGTCCATTTTGTTTGCTGTTTTAATTTTCTACGATTACCGCTATTGTTTCTAACCCATTGCTAGGTCTGTGTTCCACGTTGTCAGAGGTGTGGCCTCAGAGGTCGTGACCTATTGTTAATTGGTGCCACGATTTAAAGGATGAATTTCCTTATTTGATTTGCGGATCCAAAACCTTACCAGACCTTTCTCTAAATTTGTTCTTGTTATTGTCTTTTGGGTTCCTTCGTCTTCTGACCTCAATTTTTGCCTCACACTCTGGTTTGGTTGTAGTTCTGTTGATCGTCCAGCTTTGACCCGTTTCTCTCTGATCTCTCATCTCCTGGTTTCTCACTATAAATACACCCGTCGGTACAGGTGGCTGGACAAACACCATGTGTAAGGAGAGTCCAGGATGGTGTCCATCTTGACACAAGTGAGCCATGCAAACGACGAAGAAAATACTTTCAGAAATGATAAGAAGGTCAAGATCTTTAAATTCTGAGAAGAAGGACAGGGAATGAAGAGCTTAGGTTAAGCTCAGAAGATCAGGAATGCGGAGTAACAACATCCAGCAATCAAGCTCAAGATAACCAAGGCAAAGTTTAAAATGCTAAGGCTAAGGTCAAGTTCTGACGATGAGGAATACGGAGTAACAACATCACAATAAAAGTCCCGATAACCAAGGCAAAGTTGCTAATGCTAACTTACAGCGGTAGCCTTGTCCTAATTACGCCTCACAAACGATTTTGTTTAGAACACCTTTGGAATCCAAATACTTGAGTCAGTGAGTGGTGTGTGCAGCCATCATTTATGACATTTGTGTGACGATCCAATGTACACACGAATATCAGACCAGCAATCAAACAATCAAAGCCCCAACAAATAACCTGAATATACTTCCTTAGAAGGCTGGTGTCCTTCAATATCTGCAATAAGATGCTGCAGATGTTCTATCAGATGGTTGTGATGAGCGCCCTCTTCTACGCGGTGGTGTGCTGGGGAGGCAGCATAAAGAAGAAGGACGCCTCACACCTGGACAAACTGGTGAGGAAGGCAGGCTTTATTGTAGGCACAGAGCTGGACAGTTTGACATCGGTGGCAGAGTGACGGGCGCTGAGCAGGCTCCTGGCAATCATGGAGAATCCACTGCATCCACTGAACAGGATCATCTCCAGACAGAGGAGCAGCTTCAGTGACAGACTGAGGAGATCATTCCTCCTCCACACTATGCGACTCTTCAGTTCCACCCGTGGGGGTAAACGTTAATATTATACAAAGTTATTGTCTGTTATACCTGCATTTTTATCACTCTTTAATATTGTTTTTATCAGTATGCTGCTGCTGAATTTCCCCTTGGGATTAATAAAGTATCTATCTATCTATCTATCTATCTATCTATCTATCTATCTATCTATCTATCTATCTATCTATCTATCTATCTATCTATCTATCTATCTATCTATCTATCTATCAAATATAATACACAATAATGGAGGTGCTTAGTAACAACAAAATGAATAAGAAAATGAATGCTGCAAAAATCAAGAAAAATAATAAATTAAAGCTTATTATTATCCACTCAAAATGTTATTAATAATGCACATTATTTCAGAGCAAGCTGAATTCAGAACAGCAAGGAGGAGCTGAAGACTTGTGGATGGAGTTGACACCTGAGCTTTACAACTCCATGAAGCTCACAGCATTCTCACCTCCTTCTCTGTAATTCCAGTGGCCGTACTCAAACTTCACATCCTCTCCTCCAGTCAGCGGAGCTGCCAACACCATCACCGTCACGACAATTGAAAAGGCAAAACTTGAAGCCATGTCTCCTCAGGCTCTCCTACTAGCTGGTGACCAGAATCGGAGGTGCTCTACAGTAAATGTGGAGAAAAAGGTGAGAATCTGCCCTGCTCACACACACACACACCCAAAAACCAACAACGACAACGAGGGTTCTGCCAGAGATGTGTCGTGGGAAACGAGACCCCTCGTTGGACACTGACTGGTTGATTGTGCCATAGCATAACATAATTAATATTAAAGTTCTAAAAAGTGCTAACACTTCACACAATGGTTTAGATAACATAGAATGATAAGAACAGATGTCAATCCTACAAAATGTAATACGTGTAGCAACTTAATCACTAGAGTGAGGGGAAGCTGAAAATAATAAGACCTGTTCTAGAAAACTCCTATTTAACAAGGAGATAAAAAGCAGTAAAGTCAGAGGTGATTTGGTGCAGAAGTTACTGTGTGTGACCAACAGGAATGCATAAAGATGGAGGAATATGAATGACATTATTATAAGCAGAGGTGTAAAGCAGAAATACTGTGTCAGAGATCATCTCTATATATATATAAAATGCAACGTCACTTGCTCCGTTTGGCTGAGGAGCCAGCTCTAGGAAGAGTTGTGATCGTTCCAAACGTATTCCATTAAGAATCATGGAAGCCACCGTGCTCTTAGGAACCTTTCAGTGATGCTGACATTTTTTGTTGGCTTCCCCAGATCTGTGCTTCAACACAATCCTGCCTCTCTAAGCTCTGCAGGCAATTCCTTTGACACAACCGCCTGATGTTCACTCAAATAACACGGTGGGATCTTCTACAGGTAGGTGTGTGTGCCTTTCCTAATCAGGTGGACTCCAAACAAGGTGTGGAAACATCTCAACAATGATCAAAGTGTCCTAGCAAAGCCTCTGAATACTTTGTGATATTTTAGGTTTGTTATCTATACTAATAAGAGGCAAAGCCCTCACTCACTCATCACTAATTCTCCAACTTCCCGTGTAGGTAGAAGGCTGAAATTTGGCAGGCTTATTCTTTACAGCTTACTTACAAAAGTTAAGCAGGTTTCATTTCGAAATTCTACGCGTAACGGTCATAACGGTTGACAACGTTCGCCATGTTGAACTTTCTTATTTATGGCCCCATCTTCACGAAATTTGGTAGGTGGCTTCCCTGCACAAACCAAAACCGATGTACGTACTTATTTCAGTGGTATGATGCCACTGTCGGCCGCCATATTGAAGTTTCCAATGTCACTAATTCTCCAAACCTTCCGTGTAGGTAGAAGGCTGAAATTTGGCAGGCTCATTCCTTATAGCTTACTTACAAGAGTTAAGCAGGTTTCATTTCGAAATTCTACGTGTAATGGTCATAACGGTCAACAACGTCCGCCATGTTGAACTTTCTTATTCATGGCCCCATCTTCACGAAATTAGGTAGGTGGCTTCCCTGCGCTAACCGAAACCAATGTATGTACTTATTTCGGTGGTATGACGCCACTGTCGGCCGCCATATTGAACTTTTCAATGGTCTTTGTTACTTATGGGCCCATCTTCAAGAAATTTGGTACGCGGGTTCCCAACGCTAACTGAATCCTACTTACGTACATATATACATCCATAGCTTGCAGCTCAGTCACCGTGTGAGGCAGTGTTGGGATGGGGGACCACGTTGTTGGATGCCTGCCTATATTAGGCAGTCCGTCGCTCCGGTCTCTACATTCCCTTCCTTGCTTGCTTCGTCACGGGATTCACGTCTCCCTGCTGATAACTACAGCCTTTTTATTTAATTCTCCGCTGTTTTATTGTTCATTTATTATGATTATAGTTATTGTGTAGGTATTTAGACTTACTTTACATTGTTCAGGTACCCATTTCCTTTATCATTCCAACCGTACCCCCATTACCATGTCTATCGAGGTGATCACCATCGATCAAAGAACTGTCACTTACCGAGTGGTTTCCATGCCCAGAGATGGCACCTGCCTTTTCCATTCTCTTTGTTACATATTGCACGCCCATATCAGGCTCACTCTTGATATCCGAAGGAACATTGTGTCTTATGTACTGAATGACTGGGACAGGTTCAAGGTGTGGACTGATGACGGTACAGGAGATAATTATACTACACAGGAGCACTAGAAGAGTGAAATGCTTAAGCCCTTCACCTATGGATCTGCATCTGAGTTGATGGCTGCCGCTGAATTGTTCGGTTGTCGCTTTCAAGTGTACCGAAATGGCCAAATATTTTACACTTTTATTTTACACAGGTGACGATTTCAGTAGTGGACACTTTAATGTTTATGAATGTTTAAACTCTCAAAAGCTGGATGTGAAGTTATCGATGAAACCGGTTGTATACGCTTGACAGATGCCAAATGTCTCTTCAACACAAGTCCTACAAATACTGTCGTAATTGAAACAAACCATGAAACTCAAACCGATTATGACAGCAGCAATCCAAGCTGTGAGATTTGAGACAAGATTACTGTTCACATGGCCAACTGTACGTTGCATGCTCAAGAGTAAGCTCAGCGCACAGCTTGGTCATATTACAACTGGAGGGCCGAACTGACAATGTGGTATACAAAGAGATTGTTAACAAATACTTATTGGTATATTTTCCCTCAGTTTAAAAATATTTAATTTTCTTCTTATTAAAAATTTTAAGGCAGTACTTCGCCGCTGCGAAGCGCGGGTATTTTGCTAGTTTTTAATAAGAAGAATAATTTAATAATAATAAAACATTTATTTCATACAAATTCCATCTCGCCATCAGGAATTTACAAAAATGTCTGAAATCCTGCTTTCACTTTGTCATTCTGGGGTATTGAGTGTTACTTGATGAAAGATGAAAATAATTTTAATGATGTTAGCATCAGGATGAAACCTAACAAAATGTGAAGAAAGTGATGGGAGTCCGAATACTTTCTGAACCCGCCACTGCATATGCAGGTAATGATGATGATGCAGAGGAGGGTCTTTCTGGTCAAATAATGAAAGGAATACGACATCAACAGGATTTCTCGACATTGTGTCACACGTGTGCGCATGGTAGGCAGCTAAAGGGCTTGAAGATGGTAATCCCACCGCGGACCAGAGGGTGGCAGCGTGCCCTCAACCTTTCTGTCTCTTTATCCTGCAGACAATCTGAGGGAATTCCCACCTGAGCCTGTCAGTTTCGGGGACCCGATTTCTCAGCCCTACTATAAAAGCACCATCTTGTTCTGTTTTGGACTCAGATCTATATAGACTTCATCCATCCATTTTCCAACCCGCTGAATCCGAATACAGGGTCACGGGGGTCTGCTGGAGCCAATCCCAGCCAACACAGGGCACAAGGCAGGAACCAATCCTGGGCAGGGTGCCAACCCACCGCAGGACACACACAAACACACCCACACACCAAGCACACACCTTAGGGCCAATTTAGAATCGCCAATCCACCTAACTGGCATGTCTTTGGAATGTAGGAGGAAACCAGAGCGCCCGGAGGAAACCCACGCAGACACGGGGAGAACATGCAAACTCCACGCAGGAAGGACCCGGGAAGCGAACCCGGGTCCCCTAACTGCGAGGCAGCAGCGCTACCACTGCGCCACCGTGCCGCCCCTATATAGACTTGCTTTATCTTTTTGCCAAATCTGCAAGTGTACGGAGTGGCTACCTCCAAACCTTTTCCAGTGTTCATCTCTTTTATTCACACCCGGTAGGACTCTAAAGAAGCTCATGGTGTTCTGTTTGTCTACATAGAAGAGTATCTTCAACAATTCCTTATTCAGGGTGATGGATGAGAACTGAAGTAACTAGTAAGAATGAATCAAGAAACTTTATCAGAAATGAAAAATAAACACAAGTCCAAGAAAAGTATTAATAACCAACAAAGGCTGTGGTTAAAGAGTCAGGCCATTAGCTAAACTCTCAGTGCACCAGGAACAGCTGCAGTGCATCTTAGATGTAAAACTTGTGTTAACGGCGAGATGAATAAACACACTAAAAGTTAGTTATTATTACGCTCAAGTGGCTCATCTTTGTAAAAGGAGTTTATAAGAAGAGCAAATGGGATATATGGGGCTATGAAAAAGACAAAATACACACTGCAACATGAGAACGATATTATGAAAGATGTTCTCACACCCTGGAATTTGAGTCACAACTGCTGAAGCCCCGGGCATATTGAATCACCACAACTGCTGCCCCTCTTCACCCCTAGGACTTTAGAGTCGTGGCCCTCCATAAATGTTTGTGCCCGACATGGATGGTGTGATGAATGATTCTCCAGTATAGGCTAAGTATGACGTTAGGATTTGTTTTGTTTTTTTTTAGACTGGGGGGGCTCTGCCCCCTGCTCGCTATGCTCGCCCACCCCCAGGTTTGGTTTACTGAATATGCAATTTAAAGAGATTGTTATTTTCATGGGAATTGTTACATATGCATTATTTTCACTTTTACTTTAAAACTTTAGTAAAAACAACATTTGGAATTAAGTTTTCTTCAAGATCGCATTGAATTTTGATTCCATGTTTGGACTTACATCGTGATAACGCAATGTATAACTGCTCGTGAGTGAATATCGTTTCTTTCTCTCTATTAAATAAAACGACTTTTTCGAATGTTTGTGCATACTCTTTCTTCTTCGCTTCGTCATTAATGTTTCACCTAGGACATATAAAATTATTGTTCTGAGAAAATTTATAAGAGCTAAGAGCAAAGGAAGTGTGTCTGCCAAAAGAATTCACACGATTGAGAGGTTAGTTGTTTGAAATTAGTTCCAAGTAGGGCATGACTTGAAAGAATCTCATGTTAAAAGTCTCCGTCTCACAGGACTTCATACTGCGTCGGCGTTTTTGGAATCTTTTAATTCTCACTGGTAACACGAATTACATGATCTACAAGTCTCCGACTTAAAGTTTAAATCCGAACAATATATTTGATCTCTTTTCACTGTTCCATTATTTCACCGAGTAATAATTTCCATTTGTTTGCGCTAATGCGATCTTTCTTATCTTTTTTTTGAGACTTTCAAATTTTCATACTTTCATTATCTCTAACCTGCTCTGCATGTGTATCGCACCAACATTTTTGAATTCTTTATGTTGTTCTCCTTTATTTCTGGTCCCATGCATGGACTCACGGGACATGAAAGTATCTCTCTGAGAAAATCACATCTCGTCTCCTTCCAAGATTGTTTTTCATAATATGAGAGATGTTGTGGCTCTGTGGTGGTACTATAAGTGGGGTGATCTCACGGTGCACCCCACTCGTCCATTTGTGGAGCTAACGCTCCCTGATGGACACAGATGAGAACAAGGTGAAATTTTGAAAATGCAGGATTTACGTGCTTCTACCAATCAGGCACATTTGCTGTACCCACATCAGTGACACGTCTCCAGGGCCTGTTAATGCAGTCAGCTCAAGAAAATGAACAAGTCCGATCTGTAATATTTGGATAAGGGTTGGCTAGAGAGTGAAGTGGGCCATGACTTGGCTTCACAGGAACCTTCGTTTCCTCGCACTCTCGGTCTGTTGCACTTCTCTCATACCTTTCCACGGCTCCTGTGCCAGGCAGCGGGCCTCAGGAGACATTGGCACAGCTACTCCAACATCTTGACACACAGACTTCTATAATCCTTCGAAGCCAAGCCTCGCTCATTGACACATATGGTGTGCACACATCAGTCTGGAGAGACACGTGCACAACTCTGCCTGCTGTGTACAAAGCCTCCACCGGCTCCTGCTTCCTCACACAGAAGCACCTAACGTTTGCAGAGATTTAAATGTGCCCAGTTATTACATGTGCTGGCAGTGCCTGGGCCTGCTCCAAAAACGTCATTGTGGATGTGCAACTGTTAACTGGCAAAATACCTGCTGCTGCTGCCCACTGCACAGTCACAGAGTGCTCCACATTTCCTGTCCATGCAGTTAAATGCTCTTACTTCAATTTCATTTTGTACAAATTCTGCTTCGCCACCAGACCTTTAACTTATGCCTGTGTGGCACCTCACTTTCTCTGCTTTGCTTGTCCTATCTTATCTTGAGGGGGATTTTCTCCATCCTTTCCCAGCTCCTTGTCTTTGCTCTCTCCACATCCTCTTTGCTGAGCTCCCCTTGACTCCAGGTGTTACCTGACCATTCAAGGAAGAGCCACACTGGAGCCTTGGCCGTGACAATAATGATGACGACGATGCTGCTACTCCAAGCACCCTCTGCAGGATGTTTCTCCTCAATATACATTGTCCCCAGTACAGAAGTTCCCACATAGAAGGGTGCTTGGCAACACCCTAATATGTTCCACCCTGAGGTGGCACTAACCCTGCCCTCCGGCCACATTTTAACTAATAAAATACTTCCTACCTGTAAATTCTTCCTCTCTGGCACTCTCTTCCACGTCCCAAAGAGCAGCCCTGGTGCAAACGCCACAGAAATGTGAGAGTGATTAACTGCGCACTACATCCCCTCCGTCGCAAATCCCTCCTCATCTCCTCCCCTCGGTCTGACACCCCCTGCTGCAGATGCTGCCAGATGTGATTCACTCGGACTTCAGTGTGCCGCTCGCGCGTCCCTCACTGCACTGCGTCTGTCTCTGTGTGTGTGTGTGTGTGTGTGTGTGGATGGACGCTGTTCGATTTCAACACAGGGAAAACTGAGAGAAGGTTTTATTTTAGGAGAGGATTGAAAGTATGGCATCGAGGGCATGTCCACCCCTTATTAAAATGCTCAATAAGGAAAGTTACGGTGATGTCGTTAAAATCGGTGGAGTAACAAAGTTGTGAAGGCCGGTGCGGCCGTGCGGCTTTGCTTTTCCATGCTTTTCCTTTCCTTGCCTCATCTGCCTATCAGATTTTATGAGCTTTGTAGCAAGATGTCCACATGTGACCTTGATTCCTGTTTGTCACCTACATTCCCTTAGAAGGTGTGGAGGACAAATGTTGCTCTGATCTTTGTTAGTGGACGTGCCACCATTGAGTCAAAGTTCTGTGACAGAGTCGGACATCAGAAGTAAAGATGAAAGGCTTGCTGATGGGAAGTCTCCATGCTTAGGCTGTGGTGTGTCGGCCTGATGGACCCTTTTGTGGTGTTCAGGTTATTGTGCACTTCTCTGTCCGAGTTCACACGAAGAGACGTAGTCATTTTAAGGTCTGCAAAGGTGCTACTGCATATAAAACAAAGAAGGACTAAGCCATTCGAATGCCCATTAGTGAAGATCAGTGGTCTCAAACTCTGGTCCTGGAGGGCCGCATCATCTGCAGGTTTTCATTCTAACCCTTTTCTTAATTAGTGACCTGTATCTGAAAATAAAGAAGGATGATGGTTTCAGGAATGCTTATCTGTTCAGGTTCTCATTACATTTTAACAGTGCTCTTAGAAAAGAGAAACTATATAATTTTGGAAATGGCTGCCATTGCATGATGAGAGCAGCAACAAGTCATGGAATTAAAGAACGGCTTTAATTAACAACACCTCATTAAGCAACAGGTTGGAGTGAAATTGGTTGGAGTTTGAGGCCCTGACTTAGTTGGTCTTCTGTTGACTCACTCACTTCACAAAACCCAATTACGATATCTATAGGGGTGTATGGGAAATGGAGTCCAGAAATGCAACCCATATTGGGGTCTTTGCAGACTACCTAACTGACCTGATTTCCGCACGACCAGGAAGTGCTCTGGAGGACTGGAACAAGAAGCCAGTAGCAATTCCCAGGTCAACCTTAATGGAAAGCCTGCTGCCTCATTTAGATGGAGTCAGAGTCGGGATGCAGCGGGTAACACTCATTGGAGGAGAGAAGGAGAGAGAACGTAAAAGTCTGTATGTTGTCTGTATCTGTAATTGCATTGGCCTGAGTGGATTAAAGGTCCTTTATTTTATAACTGGAGTTGTGTTGGGGCGTGTATGTCTTGGGGTTAGGGGACTCAGTGGTGCCCCTTACTGTTCACTCGACCAATGAGCGCTCATCCAGAAAGGCAATTCACACAATGCAACTACGAGGTGTTTTGGACTTGACAAACAGTAGAGGCTCGTCTGTCTGATGTCTCATGTTTTACACACCACAACAGAATGGAAAAGTGTTAAAAAATAGGCAGATCCTGGATAGCATGGCGTGATCAGGTAGCACATTATTAACGTCTGGAAAAAGAAACAAACTTGAGCATCAGAAAGATGCTATATAAATAAAATGTATTCTTCTTATTATTATTGTGATACTGTGCCGGAGTTGTCTGATTTGTCTAGCCCTGTGCTTTCTAGAGGTGTAATCTGACATCCTCAGGCACCAAGATCAGCAATGGCAGTAATCAAGTTGGGTATTCCCTCCAACATGAAATCATGTAATGCGCTGTTAAACTTGTCGTCTTTCTTATCTAATTTGGATGACATCTTTTGTCTAGGCCGAGTAAATGTATTCATCGTATCACAGATTGTGCTTAGTTGACCTCAATTACCAAATTCCCCCATTTCTTTTCACCTAGACCCTTTTCTGGGTCCAAAGAAAGTGTATGATGTTGGCAAACCCTTAAGGATCAGTATGCACCTTTCTTTCAACCCTCTAAAAACTTTAAAAACTACAAGGAGCTCATTTTTGTGAGTTTTACGGTTTGGAAATCGCATGTTAAACAAGTTTAAGTGGCAGATTCACAAAACTAAAATGAAATGATGACAATACATATTTTTATCAGAACAAATCTTTACATTTATGATAAAGCCAACATAATGAAGCACGATTTTTTTCTGCATGCTGTTTGTCAGAATACATCTTTCCCACAAGAAAAAATGGAAACCAAGAATGTTTCAGAGCTAATCAGTGAAATTACCAGCATAGATCATGAACGCACTTCATAGGATAGGCAGGCTCTACATACAGAACTCAATCTCTTAACAACTGAAGAAACTGAACAACTCATTCTTAAATCAAGACATCATTACTATGAACACGGAGAGAAAGCTAATAAGATCTTAGCTCAACAAATCCACAAGCAAGAAGTTCGTAATGCAAACCCAGCAATCACCAGCACAAACGGAGACAAAATCATTGACCATAAAAATATAATGCACACATTTAGAGACTACTATAAATTCTTATATTCTGCTGAGCTTAAAGAAGACAAGACTCAAGCTAATGCATTTCTGGATGCATTACAAACACCACAAATAGATACCCTCAGTCCAGAGGAATTGGATAAACCTCTGGCACTGTCAGAATTACTAGACGCTCTAAACTCACTTCAGAGTGGGAAAGCAGCAGGCACTGATGGCTACCTTGCCGAATTTTATAAAAAATAGTCAGCTCCCTTTTTATTAGCAACATTTACAGAAGCTAAAGACAATGAAATTCTACCTCAAACTTTTCACCAAGCAATAAGGATTTCTTACAATGCACATCATACAGACCAATCTCACTTTTGAATAATGATATTAAGACACTCTCCAAAGTTCTAGCTAGAAGGATGGATGCTGCCTTTGGTGATATTGTCTTAACATTATTATTCAAAATTGAGATTGCTAGACCAAACTGGATTTATTAAAGGCAGACACATTGCTTCCAATCTTCGATGTCTGCTTAATGCAAATAAATAAATAAATAAAAATATAAATAAACAAATGTACATTGTGCAGAAATTTCAAAATTAACTTAACGAGTACTTCAGCATTGAATGGCCTGATAGCAGTAGGCAGGAAAGACCCCATGGGTGCCTCTTATTATACTGTGGTGGAAGGAGCCTGTGGATAAAAGTGCTACAAGAGAACTCCTCCTGGAGGGGATTTTCATGATGATGTCTGATTTTGCCACCATCGTCTTTTCTACAACAGCTTCCAGTGTGTCCAGGGCTTGCCCTGTGATGGAGCAGGCTCTCCCGATAAGGTATTGTGCTTTCTTTTGAGCTCAGGATACTTCCCCAGAAGATTGCAGCACAGAACACCACAGTGGCTGCTATGGACTGATAGAACATTTCCTGCAGCTTTCTGCACACATCAAAAGACCCAAGTGTCCTTAGTGAGTCCAGTCTGCTCTGGCCCTTCTTATACAGAGTACTGTGTTGTCAGACCAGTCCAGTTTGTTGTTTATATGGACCTCCAGGTACTTGTAGCTCTGCACCACTTCCATGTTCTCCACCTAGATAGTGACAGGTCTCAGAGTCTTCTTGGCACACCTGACATCCACCACCAGTTCTTTTGTCTTGCTGATGTTGAGTTGCAAGTTGTCCCTGCACTACATATACAGTACATACATATATACTCCGTTCACAGATGCTTTCCACTGTTCATTATTCCAAATAACCCGACACCTTAGTGACATTTATCTTTTACCAGTAGACCCTAGCTTTAGATTTTCTTATTGGCTCTGTCCTGTTCCTTGACTTTGTCTTTGCCCTTTGGCTTTCTTGGCTCTATAAATCTTCTGCCTGACTTTGACCTTTGGCTTGTTTTTTGACCACGTCTTTTATCTGCCATTCTGTTTCCTTTTCATTCTGTTTGTTCACAATAATCCTTGAGCAAGTTAGTTGTCCACAACAAGAGTGCCCCTTAACTTAAACAAACCTGGCGGTTCTTCCCGTCCAGTGTCACAGACATTAGAGTGTGCCAGGTTTGGCAGTGAAATTTACAAGTGTTCCTGCTTCTGATTGGTCAAAGGTGAAATGAAATTAAAATGTTATTGGTCAGGCTTAATGATACGTATAGATGTCTACTTTTTAAATACTGGATCTTCATATACAAATAAGCAGCTGTGGGTAAGTTGCTGCCTAAACATTCCTCCTGATGAATAACAGCAAAGAACAGAACAGGAAAACTGAGTCCTTCCTGGGACCTTCATTTGGAATTCTGCTTAATCCATACATTTAATGGTCATAAACTCCTTATCCTGGCACCGTGAAACCAAGGTAGACATGTCCATTTTAAAATGGATTCACCTCAAGGCATTGTATCTGAGCAGCACACAAGACAAATGATGGGAAGGCAACACTAACATCAGACTCACCTGATGAACTGCTGGTGATGGAGACTTGAAGTCTTCTTCTGCCAGGAGTTGTGGGAGAACAAAAAGCTGCAGTGTGTCTTGTCCTACATACATGACCTTCCAGGTTTGTCTGAGCTAAGCACTATAACTCCATGGAGTGTGATCACTAACTGTCGTGTCTCTCTTATTTGGTATGTGGTGCACTGTATTAATCCCCTAGGGGAAATTGTCTTTTAGCAAGTCGTTTGGAGGTCAGAACACAGGGTCAGCTACGATCACCCACAGCTCGGAGAAGTGGCAACTGACCATGCTGGGAACTGTGAAAGCGAGGCACTCCCAAAAGGTGGCATCACATTCAGGAGATGAGTTCAGCACCTTGCAGAGCCTCGACCCTGTGGCAGGAGCAAGAGTTATCACTTTGAAGCCAATGGCTAAACGCTGCTTTTGTTAACCCTTGTGCTATCACACGCCTGTTATTTTCAGTTCTTTTTGCCTTTTAAGTACACGGGGTGGCCCCTTTGGCACCCCAACATTCCCTTTCGAGTCCTCGCCTTCCTTTGACTGGCAACAGTCTCTTCAGAGTCAGAATCAGAGTCACTTTTATTCAACAGAACACAACATCACCTACAGATACCACAAATAGCATAAGTTAAGAAGAAATAGTACAATTATAAAGGAGATGTGCAAATGAAAGGGTGAGTGTGTAGTGTGCCACACAAATACATGTACATACACTGTAAACACACACACCTTCATACAGTATCTGACAGAACACATGAAAATACAAAGACGTCAGGTCTGAGAGGGCAATGGCTCTGGGAAAAAAACTACTGAGGTGCCTGTGAGTTTTAGTTCTAATTGACCTGAAGCGTTTACCACGAATAAGTGATGAGCAGGGTGAGAGGAGTCCCTGGTGATGCTTATGACATGATTAGTGACACGAAATGTATGCAGGCCTGCCACAGATGGAAGAACACGGCCAATTATTTTCTCAGCAGACCTCACAACACGCTGTCGTTTATGTTTGGAGTGTGCCGGTGCTGAACCAAACCAGACAGCAATGGAGAACGTGATTACACTTTCAAGTATGGCTTTGTAAAACTGAACTAGGATTGACTGGGAAACATTTCATTTCCTTAGGTGCCTTTTTAGTGATGTACATGGTGTTAATATCCCAGCTGAGAGGGTTTCTGATGGTTGTGTTGGAAGGATTCCACCCTATTGATTACAGAATCATTCATTTCTACGGGGAGAGGTTGTAACTGCTGTTGGCGAAAGTCAGTGACCATTCCTGCTGTCTTGGTGCCATTGAACACTAGGTTGTTGGAAGCACACCAAGACACAAGATGAGACACCTCTTTTCTATAATATGTTTCGTTGCCATTAGACCAATAATGGTGGTGTCATCAGCAATCTTAATGACTTTTACTGAAGGATCAATGGACCTGCAGTCATTGGTGTACAAGGAAGAAAGCAGAGGGGAAAGTACCCAGCTTTGTGGGGCACCTGTGCTAATATGAAGTCAGTCTGAGAGGTGGGAGCCCACGTATGGTTTCCAGTTCATCAGAAAATTGTAAATCCATTTACAGATGGGAGGATTCAGATCAGTCTGTAGAAGTTTAGTTAACATCAGTTCAGGGACCAAGGTGGTGAACAGTATTCTGGGTTAAGTTCCTGTACAATCCAGATGCTCCAGCACAAAGTGAAGGGCCATGTTGATGACATCATCCACAGATCAGTTTGCTTGATACGCAACCTGTAGAGGGTCAAGATCAGTAGGGTCAGAACAAGCCATTCAAATATTTTCATTAAAACGGATGTAAGATCAGTTAAAGATTGAAATTTGTAAATTCTAGTTTATGTACAGAAAGAGAAGTAAGGTGGCCCGGGACAGTCATCTCAGTTACCCCCTCCAAATGGACGGGCCTTTCTTCAAAGGTGTTCTGTCTAATCCAGCATGCCTCCCCTGGCTGGGCTTCGAATTCTTGTTTTATGTCTTTTTTGTTCATTGTTGAATTTTTCATTTGCATTGATGTTAATGTTGTTCTTTACACTTGTGTTATGCGCCTTGTGTTTTGTGGTTGGTTCCCTGGCCATCACTGCAAGGAACCTCCCTCAGCTCTATAAAACCCTGGGCCAGCCCACAGTAACTTGCGCTTCACTCAAAATGAGCTTGGAAATGGTGAGTTGCTTGGTTTGTGATTTTTCTGTTCTTTGGATTTGTCGATGTTCTTTGCACTTGATTGCCTTGGCCCTTTCAGGCAAATCTGTTTTCATTTTGTGCTCCACAGAGTTTGCTTTTATTCAGAGCAGTTTTTTGTTAGAATGATTCTTTTATTTTTTAAAGATGCCATGTTTGCCCTTGCCCCGCGGTGGGCTGGCAACCTGCCCAGGGTCTGTTTCCTGCCTTGCACCCTCTGCTGGCTGGGATTGGCTCCAGCAGACCCCTGTGACCCTGTAGTTAGGATATAGCGGGTTGGATCATGGATAGATGGATGGATGTTTGTCCTTCTTACTTGCTGAGGTTTGACAGTGAATTCCTAGTGTTGGGCATTTGTTTGGAAGTTTTTGGGAACTCATGAGCTTATAACAAAAGGCTGCAGGTAACATCTGCATGTAAGTGCAAATGAAACACTTGGGAGGAATCAAAGTTTATTGCACACATCTTCAAAATAAGTAAGGCTCATGGGAGATGAGACACTGTTGATCGGTCACTTCATCACTAAAGTGAACACACACACTGCATGCTTCTGGAGCAGAAGGAGGTTCCTCTTCTAGACCATTCCACTCAAGAGGATCCAGAGCAGAAGTGAGATCAAGAGGGGCAGACAGAGGGAGGAGGCCACTGACAATCGAAACAAGATACTGACCGCAGAGAGTGCAACATGCTATTACGAATGACTTCATGAGCATAAATAACATTTTAGAAATTTGCAATATTTTAAAGTGGACAGAAATTAGGCAGATGAGAAGATTCAAGGATTAACTTACTCAGTAAGGGGACAAGTTTTAAAAGTCTGGGGTCAGCAGGAACAGAACCAGACTGACATTCAGTCGTACGTGTGAGTGTGAAGACAAATTTGTAGAGGAGCCAGCAGACAACTGGCCAGTCTGGAACAAAATAATAATAATAATCTCTCTATAATATAAAATAATCTTGGGATGAGACGAGACGAGACGAGACCTGTTCATAGAGACGAGGCTTGACTTTCTCAGAGAGACTTTCATGTCCTGCAAGACGAGACTTTGTGCCAAGAGATTTAACCAACGCCCAGAGCCAGAAACAAAAGACAATGAATAGATGACAAAGTACTGTAGAACGTCGTAAAGAATTCAAAAACGTTGGCGCGATACACATGCAGAGCAGGTTAGAGATAATGGAAGTACTAAAATGATAGTAAAGATTATATTAGCGCAAACAAACGGAAATTATTACTCGGTGAAATAAGGGAACAGCGAAAAGAGATCGAATATATTGTTCGGATTTAAACTTTAAGTCGGAGACTTGTAGATCGTCTAATTTATGTTGCCATCAGGGAATAGTAGTGTTTCTTCCCAATGAAGAGGCGTATCCGCGAGAATTCAAAGATCTGTTGCTTGGTGAAAGTGAAATCGACATACGCAGTCACACTTGGGTCACAGAGTTGCACAGATAAACAGGAGATGTTAGAGACAGAAATGTTATTCAGACACTTCAAAAAAACATAAGTCTCTTTCAGGAGTGAATCGAGCTCCGCGTGTAGTCGGAGGGGACAGTTCCGTCTCTCAGTTAAAAGAATAGAAAATCTTCCTCTTCATAGGGGTGCGCCTCAGGAATGGGACCCCCAACAGGAGCAGAGGATGTCTGGGGGAGAAGAGAGACAAGGCAGTGAGACAAAAGGACAGCTGCTGTACAGGCTTTTAAATGTTCAGATCACGCAGCACAGCAGCAGCAGCTGATCGAGCAAAGAGGAGGTAAAAAAAACTGCATTTGTCTCCCATTGAGTTGCCATTTAAGATGGGGTTTCGGAGTAGCGGCCGCATCTCTTTGGGGTGCGTTCAGCCCCCTCTTCACAATGTAATGCAGCGCAGACCAGAGGGGTCTGACGAGCAAAGCCTCCTAGTAATAATAATAATAATAATAATAATAATAATAATAATAATAACACATTTTATTTACATAGTGCCTTTCCCATGCTAAAGGTGCTTATTTAAACAGCACAGAGAGGGTCAGAGACATCAAATGTAGGAATGGAAACATTGTAAGCCACCTGGGAGTTGGATACGCAATCCCATCTCAGGCATTACTGCCTATGAGCTGCATCCTTGTTGGTATATTTCGAGTGTTTTGACATACAGAAAAAGGCAAATTCATCTTATAGGACCCACTCAGCACCATTTGAATCTCCAAAGAAGTCATAGTGGCCTGGACATGGATTGACTAGGATCAAAAACTGGCCTTGGATTTTCATACAAAAGGGCCCACCACATTCATCTGGATATCAAACATCCTTCAGTCCACGTACACCTAACATTTTCATCTGTAAATGAAGGAGGATCGTATGCTGGCTGATGTAAAAGCACAGGCTGTGCTGATGCTCCACCATCCACCTAACTGCGCTCTGCCACCCCATAGCTGTACTCTGCAGATTTACACCTTACTGAACTTTGACAAAACATTAAAATGTGTGAGGATCACAAAAGTGGGCAAAGTTGGGATTTTCTCCTACTTGAACTTCTATTCACTGCTTGCTAAGTAATGTGAGCTCCACTCCATTTGTTTTTGAAAGTTGCCATCCTTGTCAAATACAGTGGAATCAGAAAGTATTCAGACCCCTTCACTTCAAACTTTCATTTTAAAAGTATAAATTTGACATTTTTACCATCAATATACACTCAGTAACTCATAATGACAAAGGTTTTCAAATTAGTTAAAAATTAAAGACTGAAATCTCGCATTTCTATGCAGACCCTTTGCTGTGGCACTCCAAATTGTGGTCATATGTCTCCTGTTTGCTTTAATTCTCCCTGAGATGTTTCTACAACTAGATTGGAGTGAACCTGTGGACATAATGTCACACAATTCCCACTGCATGTCAGGACAAAACCAAGCCATGAAGTCCAAGGAACTCCCTGTAGAACTCTGTGGTCAAACTGTGGAGAGACAATGATCAGTGCAAGGCGATAAAACCATTTTGAAAGTTTTGAGTGTTCTCGGGAGCACAGTGTCCTCAATGATTGTGAAAAAGAGGAATTTTAGAACCACCAGGACTCTCCCTGGGGTTTGTCATACCTCGAAACTTAGTAGTCGGCCAAAAAGGGCCTTTTTCAGGAAGGTGGCCAAGAACCCAATGTTCACTCTGACAGAGCTTCAGAAGTCCTCTGTTGAGATGGGAGAACCTGTCAGAAGGAAGACCATCTTAGCAACACTCCATCAGTCAGATGCAGATGACAGTCTGTTTGCACTATTCAAACAGCTCTTAAAGGACTCTGAGATCATGAGGAAAAAGATTCTCTGGTCTGATGCGATAAACATTTAACTCTTTGGGCAAAACTCCAGGAACTGTGGTCCAGCTCCAGACACTCTCATCACTGGCATAATACCATCCCCATGGTGGGTGGCAGGATCAAGTTATAGGGGTGCTTCTCAGTGGCAGGGACAGGGACAGGGACAGTGCTCAGAATTGAGGAAAAAATGAATGCAGCCAAATACAGAGAGGGCTCTGAAGAAAACCTGCGCCAGAGTGCATGCAACCTCAGACTAGGGTGATGGATCACCTTTAAGCACCACAATTACACAAGGTATACAGCCAAGACAACACTGGAGTGGCTTCAGGACACATCTCTGACTGTCCTTGAATGGCTCAGCCAAAGGCCAGACTGAAACCCCATAGGACATCTGTGGAAAGATCTGAAGATGGCAGCTTACAGACCCTTCCATTGCAGTCTGGTGGAGCTTGAGATGTTCTGCCAGGAGGAATGGTTCAGTCTCTGCCCTTTGTACACACTACTGATTGGATGGTTTAGTGAGGTCCTTGGATCGGCCTAGCTGCAGTTGCTGGTGGCCTCTGGTGGACCACATAGAAGACAATCGAACTTGGCTACACAGGAACTAAAAAATCATAACAAGGGTTCTGAAGGTGGACCTGTGGAAGTATTATTATTGAGCCTCCTGGGGTGAGAGTGAAGGGCAGCACATCCACCACACCCCATCTCCCACGGCCCCTGAGCCAAAATGTCGACATAACCTGATCCCCCATGATTAATGCTTCAGTATCTTTGGTTTCCTTCACTACAGGAATTTTCAGGAATGTAGCGACCATGGATAATAAGAACTGACTGTACCGTAGACCCCAATAAATACTTCAGTTGGGTACTTCAACAATTTTATCCCCATCTTTTGTCAGATTTGTGTGCATTTTATTTTCCCAGGCATGGGAAGCACAAGGTGTCTTCAGTCCACCTGGCCCTATGAGCTATTTCATAGTCTTAGGATTGTCTCTTTGTTAGAAAATTATCAATTGAATGAGAGCACATTTTCTGCTGAAAAACACAGTATGTGTTTCAGTAAACCACTTAGATTAACTTCCATTAATGTTCTGAAGCTCCCTCATTTATTTTATGCATTTGCTTTATCCATTAAACTAAATGCCCAAATAATGATCAGGTTGTTACAATTTTCTGGGGAGCAAGTCTGCATTTATTTAGTAAGCTAAGTGTAATTGTATATAAATGTAAACTTAAACATATATGCATTAAAAGCACTGAGGCTCCCAACGCTCAAAAGACATAATAATCACTAATTACTTTTCATATCTGGATGCAACCTTATTTTGATTGTATTTTGATTTCACAGACTCACCTTCCACATTTTTGAGATTCTATTTTAATCTGATTTCCTTTACTAGATCACAGTTTTGACCTATTTTAATTTACACTCCTTTCATAATGTGCTCACACTGCAGCAATGAAGATGTTATTTGGTTGATTGTTTCATGAAGAGGACCAGGAAAAAAAGGAAATGTAAACCTTGGCCCGAATGAGGTCAAAACCAAAAGAAGTATCTTTGCCCAGCCCTCTAACCAAAATGTAAGTTTAAAAATCACCCAAGAAATCTTGATTACAGAGGTGAACTTTTCTAGCTAGTTACTGACAGTGACTTGTGATTTTATCCACAGAAGCAGACAAGCAAATACTGAACTTCTATCTTAAATAGAGATGCAGTGATAATGACAGGCGCTGAACACTTCTTTCAGTACAGTGCAGGTGCTTTATGAAGCTCTAAAGTCTATTGGAAGGGGAAATCCCCATGTCTGAATGGCCTTCCTCCAAGACTCTTGTTAGCATTTGGGGAGGTATCTTCATATGAAATGTTGAATATCTAATAATCATTCAAGGCCACATATTGACACAGCAGTGATCTGGCGATTTTGTAAGCTAAGTAAGAATCCTACAATGTGCTCTAGATTGAGACCTATCTCCCTGATTCATTCAGATGTTAAACTGTTGGCTAAGGTCCTGGTTCATAGGCTGGGTTGGATGATGACTAAATTGTTATCACCCTGAAGGGATTTATATACTCAGAACTTCCAATAATATGCATAGGCTGGTACATATACAGTGGTACCTCAGTATACATCTTTAATCCGTTCCAGATTCTTGGACTTATACCAAACAGGACGTATACCAAGCAAATTTTCCCATAAGAAATAAATGGAAAATGATTAATCCATTACCACAGTGGTTCTCAACCTGTGGGGCCAGCCCCCCTAGGGAGGCCCGAAGTAACAAAAAGGGGGGTGCGAAGATACGAAAAAAAGAAAACAAGAATCAAAAATATGAAAAAAAAATCTGTTGAAACCAAAACAAATTAACTTAAACTACATTCTGATACTAGAACAATAAATATAGCGTTAGATAAATGTCGATAAACGTTAAGTAGGTATAATAAAATATGCATTTACATTTCAAAAAAATGTTAGTGGGGGGCGCGATTAAAACTGTTATGAAAACTCGGGTTGCAAATACTTAAAGGCTGAGAAACACTGCGTTACCATGAAAAAAAATCCTATTGTTATTGGCATATTATACATTGATGGGGTTGTATGAAATAATTTAAACACTGCTTAATACTAAAATAGATAAATACAAAAGCAATTAGATGAAATAAATGAAAATTTAACCTCACTTTACTTTTTAATAACGTCTTTGTTTTTCACAATTGCAGATACTGTTGTTCTCAGCATATGGTATGCAGCAGCCAAGTCCCGGATACGCATGCCACCTTCATACTTTTCAACAATCAATTAAAATTTATGTTAAAAAACACAAAATCACGTGAAAATTCACAGAGAGTTATAGCGTGGGTTGTTCACTGAATGCTAGCAACTGGCGCACTGACGCTCTTGGGCAGTCGTGGCTTTGTGTCGAGAGAGGTAAACAAGGGTAGCGTGCGGTGTTCTAGAAAAGCGGACGTATACCAAGGTACCACTGTATTGGATGATATTCTTACATTCCAGTTCCTGTAATTAGAAAGAAGCAATTGATTGGGTTAACTGAGACTTTTCTTTGGCTTTAGAATGCATAGGTTGGGAGGATCTAGACAAGAGTCACGCTTTATCCTTTGCTTTTTGCATTATCTCAGGAGCCCCTGATTATTTGGATTCATGACTCTGACTTTATTACTTTCAATGAAGTTCATGAAACCTCTTATGGCATTGCTAAATGTATAAAAGGTACTTTTGTTCATTGGTGACCCTGAAACTGATCAGTTACAAGTTCTGGAATTACATATGCTACATGAACAAAGCTCGAGCTAAAAGATTAACTCAGTTAACACTGAGGATGCCTTGGCATACTTTATCAGTAATATTTCAGTAGCCTTGCGTTTTAGGTGTCCGTGGTATTGATATTTCCACTCTGCTCTCTCCTCTTCCATCACACAGACAAATATCAAAGAACATTATCTGAAGGTATGAATAGTTTGAAGTCCTAGTCCACTTCTAGTCAGCTGCGGTCAAGGGAATGTTGTTCACACTTTAATTGTCTTAGTCTGATGGCGCCCCAATCACCTTAGATTATAATTCCAGGGTTAGATCGATGACCCCAATTTATTTGAAATGGTAAGTCTGACTAGGGCACGGCACGGCACTCTTATTTAACCTTTGGGTAATGTTGCTATGGTTCTCCTGGACTTGGAACTTTTGGACATTTTTCCTTTGCCCTATTAGTGTTTGGTGGTCTTGACTCTTAGACTTTATGGGTAACAACTCAAAAACAAATCTTTCAATATTAATGAAACTCGGTATTTATTAGCATTGCAATATTCTAGAAGCCCGTTCATTTTCTAACAAGACCACCCTGATCGTTCATGCTCCAGAGAGATACTTATGCACTGCAGACAGTAGGTGCACATACAGAAAAAGGAGTTTCACTGGGTCAAAAATTTCAAAGTCATAGCTTTATGCAGGACTAAGCATATAGCGAAAGTACAAAACACCAAACTTCAGCCTTCTGATGGATTTAGTCGTTTTAGTACCCCCTAGACATGATCTGATCAGCTTTGGAGTGATGTGCGTGGGTGAGAATGAGGGTCTGTGGACATGGTAGCCTAAAAATGAATCTGTCAATCTAAATGAAAATAACTTTGAAAGATGCTAACAAAGGCAAATGATTCCAGCTCTGGCAGATTTCACTGTACAGAGATAACGATTTTGCATTTTTATGCACTTTTTTGGCTTCCAACAGCAGCATTTTGTTTTTCAACATTTCACTCAGCACAGTAACATATTGGCCTCCAGCATTTGACGTCTATTGCGTATGACTACAGATTTATTTTCTTGGCTTTGTAATAAACTACTCGTGCAGCTCCATGTTGAACATTCTGTGCAGCGTCACCGTCACATTTTCCTTTGTAACTGGACCCCTCATCACTTTATCTGTCAAAGCCTTCAATGCACTTTAAGAATTAAAATCACATACAGTGGAGCTGCGTCGCCCTGTGCCCCATAAGCCTCTTCCCTATGGTCTCCAAACCCGCTCCATCTACGGTATTTACACACACCCCTGTGTGAGAGCCTACTACCATCTCATGGTGAGGAGCATTATGAGAGCCAAGAACCAAACATTGCATGTTTTGCCAGCTTAAATGATTGTTTGTAGCCTAAATACAAAAATTCCAAATGTGGGTTTGCATTGGGGGTGGCGAGTGCCTGCTGCTCACGGTAGGGCGCGACCCAACCTGCTATGTGCCGTGTTTACTAAATCAGCACTCCTCCACTGTGAACCTCAGGGGCACTCAGCTTTCCAAGTCGGTGTTCCAACTAGCATCTGAATTTTCATTTATAGCTTTTTGTGATTGTTGCCGTTTATAAACGTATCCCCTGTGGTCTCGGAGAGGCCCAGGATCACGCAGGCTAATGAAGACATTCTGGCAGAAGCCATCCAGCTGCCATGCAAACAAGCACTCTAGGCTCTTCATACCAAACAAAGACCTGCACTGGCACCGTTCCCATGACAACAGGGAAGCACGCCTCAGGTAGAAGGTGTGTGCCCACGTGTGGGAATCTGTGTGTGGGGGGTGGGCATGTTTGGATTTTCTGTGTGTGGCAGGCCTTTGTGGACCACTGTGGGTTGCCTTGTTAAGTGGGCTTCATTACATTTGAGTGACTGGCCGGGCGTAGCGTATGTGCGTCTCTCTCTGCCTTATTCTCTTTCTCACGTGTACAGGACACATATCTGGACAAATGTGTCCGCTTTTACATCTATTTGTGAAGTGTTTTGGTGTCCTTGTGCATTTCCAAATATGAGAACATGTGGCTCCCAAATACCGATACTGGCACCTAGCTGTGTGTGTGTGTGTATGTTGGGTATACTTCAGTATATATCACTGTGGGCATCTGCTCGGGTGTATTTGTGTCGGTGCATTTGTTCAGATGCGTTTGTACATTCGAGCAGAGGTGCCAACACGGACATGCCGGTGTCACGATGTGCGTCTAACTGTTTACACATGAGGGGGACGACTTATGTTTGGATGTTGCTCTGTGCCCGTGGCACTCTTTCATCGTCTCTGTTTATTTATGCAGATGTAGCTCATGTTGTTTCCTCAGGAAAGTTTCAAGTTTAGGTTGATGCCATGTGCAGACCGTACAATGAAATTCTTTCTTGTATCTAAAACGGTGACAGAACAGTGTCGATAACATAATACCCACAAAAAGAAATGTGTGTGTGTGTTGTGGCCACTGCCAGCACCCCAAACCCCCAGATACAAGTACACCACAACAGCCCCAGTTCAGTTACCTTTCAGCTCGACTCTTTCCTTTCTTTTTCTAAAACTCAACTTCCACCTCCACATCCGTCTCCAACTCCCCCACAAGTCGAGTGCAGAGCTCACTTTTAACTCCAGACCTGAGAGTACTTCTGGCACTTTCTCTATTGCCATTGTGAAGCACATCCTGGTCAGGCAGGACCCCCAGTAGCGTTCATTGTGCCTCCAGTATCCAACAGCTCCCCCTGGTGGCCCACACAGAACTCAGCAGGGCAGACCCATGCGACCACAACTTCTACACTGCCCTCTCCATACTGGGGTTAGCCAGATGGGATGCTGCCACCCAGTGTATGGGGGAACGGTCTGTCACCCACTGTTCTTACCCAAACCCAATCACAGAGTCCTTCAGACACCAGTGTAGCTGCTGCCGCAGCATCTTCCTGTGCCCATACCCTGGCACAGCAGGGAAATATCACTACTGCCCAGCTGTCCTTTGTTCCCCATGGCCTTCTGGACAGGAAAGGGAGTTGGAGGGTGGTCTCTTTTACTACATGCAGTATATAGATATTGGGTTACGCAGTTGCACAGATTCATTCAGGGTTTTCAAGAAACAAACTTTAGTCGTAAACAGCATAATAAAGCATAAAGAATAAAGCAGAAGATGTCTGGGAGAGAAGAGAGGCAAAGTAACAAGACAAAATGTCAGCTGCTGTACCGGCTTTTAAATGTTCAAAGCGCCACACGAGAAGCAGATCATGCGGCACAGAGCAGCAGCAGCAGCTAATCGAGCAAAGAGGAGGTAAATTCCCATTGTATCGCCATTTAAGAGGGGGGACCGTGTCATCTAGGGGTGCATTCAGCCTCCCTCTTCACAATAAATATAATTTGACCAGATGGGGGCGCTCCAGCCGTCCAAACTACGACACAAACACGGCACACATTTCTATTGACGTGGGCGCAGCTCAGTACAAAGCAACTACTCACAGTTCTAAGTGGGACACGTGCTGCAGCAAAGGGTTTGGCCGTTCCCGCTGCACCCCCTGGCGGCTCCCATGGAAACCAACAGGGCTGCTCCAAACTCCAACTCCCATGGAGCCCTGTGGGAATCTGTGGCACTACAGCAACCCGGGGGGGCTGCCACCTAGCGACCCCGGGGAGGTAATGTATATAGAAAGAGAATAGACAACACAGCATAAAGATTTGGGGCACCTGAAGGCAAACCCTGTAAGGCTGAAATTGAAATAAATGAGTTAAGCAAACAGTATTGAGGAAAAACAACTTTCAGGCGTCAGTTTAAATCTTGACTGCTCCAAGATGACAGGTCTTGTGGCTCTGAGGACTTTCAGCAGGAAGAGGGAGATCCAGGTGGACGAACACCAGCGGTGATGTCAGTGGTGGTGAAGCCATCGATCTTCTGGTCTGCAAAGGGAGGAAGAGAACAGACATAAGTACACAGTGCCAACCTGAGGAGCAGCAGGGTACTACCATTACTACAGTCCTCAAGCTGTCCCCTATGCATACACACGTTACCTTATAGATATCTATATATATTATAAAAGAAACTCTTGAGATGAGACTTTTGTCAGCAGATTTTTTCAAGTCCCGCCCTCCTCTTAACCATTTTGAGCTACGCACACGGTCCTCTTATCTCTTATTCATGTGAATGCTTTTTTCAGACACAGTTCCTGCGCTCTCAGCTCTTATAAATTTGTACATTTTCCTCACTCTAAGTTCCCAATAAAAGACGACTTATTATATCCAAATCTTATTGAAGAATTTCATCACAAAGGGTTATCAACAGAAGAAATGAGTACACTGGCAAACCTAGCACCGAGAAACGATGAAGTCAAACTAACTAATGCCGTTACACAGCAAATTGGTTAAATGCGTATCAATAGTCTATGCTGTCAAACAGTTCTGACATGTAAAATTTTAACAGGCGACAAGAAAGGTAATGTAGTACATCTTCCGCAGATAACAACAACAACATTAATTTATATAGTACATTTCCATACAAACAAGGAGATCTTGATATGCCATTCTTATAAAACGTTTACAGTTTCCTGTTAGAATAGCTTTTGCTATGACAATTAATAAACATTTAACATTTAACCCCTCATTCGTGTGAATGCTTTTGGCAGACACACTTCCTGCACTCTCAGTTCTTATAAATTTGATCAGGACAATAATTTTATATGTTCTAGGTGGCATGTTAACGATGAAGTGAAGAAGAAAGAGCTTTGACAAACATTTGAAAACGTCAGTTTATTTATTAGAGAGAAAGAAATGATATTCACTCACGGGCAGTTATACGTTCCGTTGTCACGATGTAAGTCCAAACACGGAATTAAAATTCAATGTGATGTTGATGAAAAGTTAATTAAATGGTTTTTACTGAAGTTTTACAGTAAAAGTGTAAGTTTAAAAAGTATTTGCATGTTATTTTCAAAGCCAAACAGAACAAAAACGTATAACGCAATGAATACCTCTAACGTAACATAAGTTTCTTTCAATTTATTACATTTTACTATTTTTTAATATGGTTAATTACTCGCTGTAATGTAAAGTAGTTAGTTCTATTATGCTTATGTAACAATTCTGATGAAAATAGCAATAATTTTAAATTGTACATCCGCTTACCCATACGCTAGTGGCAGAGCTGCGAAGTGCCTAGCGCACAGCGCCCACCTAGGGGTTCACGAGCGAAGCATGCAAGGTGCAGAGCCTCCTAGTATACTATAGTGAAAAGACAAAGAAACACTGCATATATTACAAAGGTATACAAAAAGCATAAGATAAAATGAATTGTATTGCGCAAAGTTGAGAAACCTTGAATAATCAGTCAGTCTGCCCCAGATGGTGGTATTTTCTCTTTTGGTGGTCTTTAGGAGGAAGAGGTGGGTCCAGGTGGTCTGTCCACAGATGACACATCAAGGTTGGAGGCACATCAGTTTTTCTTTCTTCAGAGGTGAGCAAATAAGAGACATTGTTATTACACAGCGCCCCCTCATGTCTGGGAGGAGAATTTCACTCATCTAAGCCCTAAGGCTGTTCCCCAAGCTCCTGTATGTAACTCTCTCTCTCTATATATATATATATTTATATATATTTATACACTCACAATACTAATACGGTGTTTGACCCCCTTTCGCCTTCAGAACTGCCTTAATTCTACGTGGCATTGATTCAACAAGGTGCTGAAAGCATTCTTTAGAAATGTTGGCCCATATTGATAGGATAGCATCTTGCAGTTGATGGAGATTTGTGGGATGCACATCCAGGGCACGAAGCTCCGTTCCACCACATCCCAAAGATGCTCTATTGGGTTGAGATCTGGTGACTGTGGGGGCCATTTTAGTACAGTGAACTCACTGTCATGTTCAAGAAACCAATTTGAAATGATTCAAGCTTTGTGACATGGTGTATTATCCTGCTGGAAGTAGCCATCAGAGGATGGGTACATGGTGGTCATGAAGGGATGGACATGGTCAGAAACAATGCTCAGGTAGCCCGTGGCATTTAAACGATGCCCAATTGGCACTAAGGGGCCTAAAGTGTGCCAAGAAAACATCCCCCACACCATTACACCACCACCACCAGCCTGCACAGTGGTAACAAGGCATGATGGATCCATGTTCTCATTCTGTTTACACCAAATTCTGACTCTACCATTTGAATGTCTCAACAGAAATCGAGACTCATCAGACCAGGCAACATTTTTCCAGTCTTCAACTGTCCAATTTTGGTGAGCTCGTGCAAATTGTAGCCTCTTGTTCCTATTTGTAGTGGAGATGAGTGGTACCCAGTGGGGTCTTCTGCTGTTGTAGCCCATCCGCCTCAAGGTTGTGCGTGTTGTGGCTTCACAAATGCTTTGCTGCATACCTCGGTTGTAACGAGTGGTTATTTCAGTCAAAGTTGCTCTTCTATCAGCTTGAATCAGTCGGCCCATTCTCCTCTGACCTCTAGCATCAACAAGGCATTTTCGTCCACAGGACTGCCGCATACTGGATGTTTTTCCCTTTTCACACCATTCTTTGTAAACCCTAGAAATAGTTGTGCGTGAAAATCCCAGTAACTGAGCAGATTGTGAAATACTCAGACCGGCCCGTCTGGCACCAACAACCATGCCACACTCAAAATTGCTTAAATCACCTTTCTTTCCCATTCTGACATTCAGTTTGGAGTTCAGGAGATTGTCTTGACCAGGACCACACCCCTGAATGCATTGAAGCAACTGCCATGTGATTGGTTGATTAGATAATTGCATTAATGAGAAATTGAACAGGTGCTCCTAATAATCCTTTAGGTGAGTGTATGTACAGATACTGGACAAGGAAGAGTTTATTTTCTGAACATATTTGGGTGTATCTTATGGATTTTGGCCTTCTAATTTTATTGCAATTACCTGTTCTTGTGATTTCCTCCTCTATTATAAACATGCATATACAGTATAACAGCTACAACCAGAAGATCGGAGGTAATTTCAATGTAGTGCCACTGCTGCTTGGAATGCAGTTCAGATATACCAAGTGCTGTTGATTCATATGTTATTAGGGCAGCCATTCTAAAGAATCTCACAACATTAAAAAAAACTCACCACTCAATAAGCATTTGGTTCCAAGACAGAAAAGTGTGGCATGTAAACCAGTTGTCAACCCAACAGAGATCTTTCTTCCACCTCTTCATATAACACTTGAACTGATGAAAACTTTCATGGACACAATGAGTAAGGAAGGTGAAGGATTTTGATATTTGACGCAGAATTTTCCACAAATAACTGATGCCAACTTTTTCTGCTAGTGGGGGCAAATTTTTATAGAAGAGACATTGAAGGATGTTGTTGGCGACTACAGAGCACCAAACCCCGTTCAGCTGGTTGACAACACACAAACCCTATTAGCAGTGGCATAGCTAGGGGCAGGTGGGAGGGGTGGTCCGCCTCGGACGGCACATTTTTGGAGGCCTAAAGGCTCAGTACAATTTATGTGTAAGCAGCAGGGTTCAGAAAAATATCACTCATGAATGAAAAAAGTAAAATTCTCTGATTTTTATGTACAAATGCTTCAAAAAAATTTCCAGACTGTCCTTCTGTGATGGCGTCAGACACAGCAGTTGAAATTTATGAGGCAATAATAAAAATAAACATAAACATTAAATCGATAGTAACTTCTAGGAAGATAAACAACTAATTTACAATTTATAATTTTGTTTCATTATCAATCCAAATGCCTTCTTGCCCTGCGTAGAAAACATCCCCACCTATCACTTGTACACTACACTGGTTCTGGTCTTCGCAGTGTAATTATATTAAACTAATAATTAGAACACAGTTTATCAGTGCGTCTATACTATATTCTTGTCTATTTGATGCTTATAAATAATTATATGTGAAAAATTATTTCTGTTTCTCTATATATTAATAAATCTATGCAAAATGTTTCTTAATTTTTCTCTATATGTCATTTTAAATTTCTATTTAAATAGATTAACATATTCAGATATGCTGGAGGGCGTCAAACTGAAGCCCCGCCCAGCACGAACTCGAGCTACGCCACTGACTATTAGAGGAACATGTCACTGAAGATTCAGTTTTTGATCTTCTCCCCTGCTAATCCTGATGCAGTCAGAGACAAACATGGTGAACGGTTTCACCAGGACATTGCAATGATGGAAAAGCAGCATCAGAGTAAGTGGGATCCATCGATGTGGGCCAGCTGCTGTTGGACACCGAAGCGAGGAACTTCAAACTCTGAGTTCAAATAAAATGTCAAACAGTTTAGCTCATCTAATCTAATGCAGCGTGTCAGTTTTATGGAGCCATTAAACACATGAAACTCAAAAAAAGTTCATTTCCGATTTCTCCAAATTCCTGCCTGATACAGTCGACCTGAAATGGAACTGTAATTATATACATTTGTTTACATATATTTACAGCATAAACACAGTGCGTGCCGTGTTACATTTGTCACAACATTTATTCTTGCCATTGGCTGATCAATAACCATGTGACTGCTGCCATCTACTTACATTTGTGTGTTTGTATGTTAATTTCAGTGTGTTTGTTACATCCATTTGTGTTTTTATATTTCTGTTTGTGTGTTTGATTTCATACGAACATGTCTACCCGGGTTGGTGTATTTGTCCAGCTGTGCCTACAAAGAAGCGATCGCCTGAGCACTTAGGTATCTGCTTGTTTTTGAATGCAAACGGAGTGTTTGTGTATTCTTGCCAGTCGATACTCTTGTTTGCACAGTTGTCTTCTTATTTGACTGACATTCCCATTTCTGTTAGCGTATTTGTGCACATTTACATGCTCATACAAGTCATATGTGTGTGTTATTTGTGTTACATTTGCGTATCTCGACAATGCAGCACTCGACCCGTCTCGGGAAGGTAATTACAGACCAGTTTCTCTCTCTCTCTCCTCCTTTTTGTCCAAAACACTTGAGGATGTTGCCTCTCATCAGGTTGCTTGATCCTCATCAGTCAGACTTCAAGAGGGGCCATCCCACCAAGATGGCCCTACTGTCTGTTCTCGACATGCCATGTCTGGCTAGAGCTAACAACATGGCATCTGTTTTACATTCTTTTAATTCAGGGTTTCTTAAACTTTTTTTGTCGTGACCCAATCTTGCCTTTCTTAGTGTCTTCAAGACCCACGACGCATTTAACCCACTTGAAGAATTGCCACTGATCATCCGAGCGGAGTAATGATTATTGCTAAAACAACACAAATCATACACAGGCCATTTCCATGACTAACGACCAAATGTGACCCAAAGATGGCAACCCATGGCTCAGAATAGTTTAGGAAACTCTGTTCTCCGTCTCTCCTCTGCCGTCAACACAATCAGCCATCAGGTCCTTCTTTCCACCTGCTCTGAACTTGGTCTCACTAGGACTGGTCTCATATAGTTTGAATCTTACCTCTTGGGCAGATCCTACCAGGTGTCCTAGTGAGGAAGGACATTGCACCAGGCAAACACAGAGGTGCCCCAAGGACTGGTGCTGGGTCCTCTCCTCTTCTTTCTATAAATTTCCTCACGAGGTTCCATCATTCAGTTACATGGATTCTTCTAGCAGTGCTTTGTACCTGTCATTCCCTCCAGAGCAGCACTTGGTGTCTCCCTGATATTGAAACCTGAATGAAGAAGCAGACTCTCCAGCTCAACCTGGTAAAGACGGATCTCCGTGTTATAACAGCTCGTCTGTCTATTCAGCACTCCATCTCTGTCCGTCTCAGTTAATTATTGCTATCTCTTACCATGTCTGCATGCAACCTTGGGGCTGGAGAATGGTGGCCAGCTCTCCTTCATTGACCATGCTGCAAACACCTGTCATACTTGAAGATCCAGAGAGTGCAGTACAACTCCTGGTCCAGACTCTGAGCATTACAACATCAAAACAATTCTTTCTTTCTTTTATTTCTTTATAAAGCACTTTGAAAACAACAACAGGGCTGACCAAAGGGCTGTACAATAAAACCCATCATATCAGACACACAATAACCAAAGGGTAAAAGAAACAGAAACACATAAACACATAAGAGCTGAAGAGATTCATAATAAAAATTACACAGATAGTCAACATACCATATGGGGTTAAAGTGCATTTTTAACTCTTTGGGGGCTGAATATTTTTTCCAAAAAACTCTGTTTTCTGAAAAGCACACATAGCGATGGTTTCACCCATAAGTCAACATAAACGTCTATTGCTATGTGCTGTGACTGCTGTTGGCTTATGTTCGGCATCTCTGGCAGCAGTGGCTGCATGGGGGCACCTCGATGGTCAGCAGGAATGCATGGTGGACCGGCTGCCTGGCTGTGGGTGGTGGTGGGGGTGCAGTGTAACGCAATCTGGTTTGTACCTCTTGACATCATAAGTGGTGGTCCTACCAGGCAAATGCTTCTGTAGCTGCATCAGCTACACAAAAGTGTTCCGCGCCACAATCAGCTGCGGGACCCATCAGAGGAAGCTGGTACCTCACTTTTGTTTTTGATATCCATCTCCAGATCACTCGCATCAAACTCGGAGTCCGACAAGTCAGAGTCCTATTCAACGAAATTACATAAAAGGTCCATGGAGTGTTTTGCTTTGCACATTCGCTGTGGTCTCTCATCAGATGTTGGTGCCATTTTAGAAGTTGTTTGCTCGTCGCTACTTATGCACGCGTAGGGAATTGAGGTCAAATCAACAAACCTATGTAACTTTACTTCTAGCAAAGAGAGTCAAACTAAAACGTAAGGGTGAGTTTTACAGCTGATTACCGTCCTCTACTCCTGAATTTTGGCAAAAGTCGATATCAGCCCTGAAAGAGTTAAATAAGATTTAAAGACAGCAAGTGAAGGCGCCTGCCTAACGGCAAATCGTTCCCGAGTTTTGGAGCTGCAACTGAAAAAGCCCAATGACCTCGGAGTTTGTGTCGTGTCTTAGGAACACGTAAAAGCATCTGGTCTGCTGACCGGAGAGAGCGAGACAGACGGTACATAAGGGTGCAGCAAAGGGTTCCAAAAATAAAATGGGGCACAACCATTAAAGGATTTAAAAACAAATACAAGGATCTTAAAATGGATTGGAAGCCAGTGAAGGGAAGCCAAAATCGGGGTAACATGCTAATGCTTGCTTGTGCCAGTTAAAAATCGAGCAGCGGTATTTTGCACCAGCTGTAGGCGAGCAATGGAGGTCTGGCTAACTCCAAAAAGAATCGCATTTCAGTAATCCAGACGAGAGGTTATAAAAGCAGGTATCACTGTTTCAAGGTTGCGTTTAGACAAAACAGGCTTGATTTTTGACAGCCGCCTCAACTGGAAAAAGCAAGATTTACCACTGCGTTCACATGGCTATCAAGTTTCCATTTTCACATCTACATTTGTGATCATGGATTTCTCAAATTGATTTCTTATCAATTATGATAAGAACAGGCCATTAGGCCTAACACTGCTCATCAATCCTATTCGCCAATATCAATATTTCTCTGTGTGAAGAAAAGCTTTCATACAATAACAAGATTCTCTATGTCCCTGTGTGTTCTTGCTGAAGACCTTATTTTGAAAAAAAAAACCCAGTTATACAGGGTGGTCCAGATCTAATTATGCAGATCCAGGTCGTCTGGATGACTTTGATTTATGCGGGGACGATTCCAGTTCGGCGCAAAGACGATTCTTCATGTCATCAGTTCACACACTACTCGATGGTCCGGGATTTTTCAGGTGATTTTCTATGTAATAAACTTAATAAGTTATAGCGTAATGAAAACTGCATAATTAAATCTGGACCACCCTATATTTACTGTACCAAATTGTCAATGCAACTCTCTGCTGGCAGGAACAGTGGCAGGCATGGATTACTAAGACACAGCAGATGATTCGAAACGCAGTGGCAATGCTGGTATTCAACGAGTTGAGATGGACACATCTCTGTCCTTTTTTTAGATCACTGCTCTAATGGGCAGCAAGCAGGGACTGGCATCCCGGCCACGGTTGAACAGGATCCTTACCTACTCCAATGGAAAGACCAGGGAAGATGAGCACTGGTGATCATTCTCTCCATCGATACCCGTCTCCCTGGGTCAGGATTCGCCCGCAGAGCTTACTGACCACCTGTAGTGGGGCAGCCCTGTTGGGTTCCGTTGGGGCTCAATCCCTACTTTTTTGGGACTTTCGATTGACTGGAAGTAATTGTATTGGACTATGTTCTAGCACCAGAAGTACTCCCATGTCCAAGATAAAGGAGACCGCTTGAGCTGGAAGAGGACGAAACAAGAGAGAGAAGATTTATGTCTGGTTTATGTCACTTTGGTGCCTTTAGTGCAAGGTGTTTGTTTTAAGAAAACTTTTATTACACCAGGACTTGTGCCTGTGAAGTTGTGTCTGGGGTTTGTGGTGCTGGTGGGCACACTACATTGACTCCTAGTAACAGTATGCATTAACTTCAATTCTTGATTCTTGCCCACAGAGTAGTGAGTGGTCCAGCTCCTATATACATGGAGACCCCTGAGAGGACCTATGATTGTATTGGACAACTCAGGTCTGCTATTGAATAGCATCTAGTGATGCCACCTCTGTGTGCTATCAACTCTCAATCCTGACCCTTCTCATGTGTAGCTCCTAGCTGGTGGAACGAGCAGGCCACCTCCATTCAAGCTGCTGGCTCACTCAAAGTGTTTAAGAAGCGTTCGAAGACTACCTTGTTCAGTGACTATCTGCTGAATTTACATCTTGTAGCCAAGGAAGTGTAACTGGTTTGCAGTTTGTTCAGAGCGTTTCACTTGTGGTGATCAATTCGGTAACCTTGTCCTGTAACGTCTGATCCCAAACAGTCCTCCAGACTGATGTTTACTCAATTATGTGTATCCCTTTTGTAATTCACTTTGGACAAAGGTGACTGCTAAGCAAATAAATGTAAATATACTGTGCCCTCCATAATGTTTGAGACAAAGACACCTTCGTCTGTCTGTCTTCTTCTCCACAGTTTCAAATTACAAATCCAACAAATCAGACTTCGTGATTAGGGGCCACATTGCAGACTTTCATTTAATGGGATTTGCAGACATTTCAGTCACACTGTAGAAATGACAACACTTTTTCTACGCAGTCCCCCCATTTCAGGGCACCATAATGTTTGCGACATTATGGTGATACCTCAGGTGGGTTTCATTGCCTCATGGGATACCTCGGCCTGCTTCTTCCCTTTGGAGTCTGTAGTTGCTATTGTTCAACATGAGGACGAGAGCTGTGCCAATGAAAGTCAAAGAAGCCATTATGAGGCTTAATAAAACCCTTTCAGACATCGGTAAAACCTTAGCGTGACCAAAATCAACTGTCTGGAATATCATTATGAAGAAAGAACGCACTGGTCAGCTCAGTAATCACAAAGGGCCTGGTAGGCCAAGACAGACGTGCACTGCTGACGACAGAAGAATCCTCAGTATGGTACAGAAAACATTTGTCGGACAGATCAGAAACAGTCTTCAGGACGCAGATGTGTGTGTCAGAGACGACTCAGCAGGTGACTTCATGAACTAAAATACAGAGGTCACGCTGCAAGATGCAAACCACTAGTTAGCCATGAAAACAGGATGGACAGATTATACTTTATGAAACAGGACTTAAAAGAGCCTGCAGAACTCTGGGTAAAGGTCTTCTGGGCAGATGTGACAAAGATGAACCTGGTGAGAGGAAAGTGTGGAGATGAAAAGGAACTGCCTGAGATCCAAAGCAGACCACCTCATCTGTTAAACATGGTGGCGGGGGTGTTATGGCTTGGGCATGTATGGCTGCCACAGGTCCTGGCGCACTTCTCTTCATTGATGACAGAACTGCTGATGGCAGCCGCACAATGAATTCTGAGGTGTAGAGAAACACCTGATCTGCTCAAGTTCCAGTAAATGGCTCCAAACTCACTGGATTGCCTTCATCCTACAAGAAGATAATAATTCAAACACACTGCGGAGGAGCTTTTCAAAACTAAATGGAAACTCCATAAATGGCTAAGCTGGTCACCCGATTTAAGTGCAGTTGAGCAGGCCTTCCATATGCTGAAGAGAAAACTTCAGGGGACAAACAAGCAGGAGCTGCAGATGGCTGCATTACAGGCTTCACAAAGCATCACCTGAGAAGACCCTCAGCACCTGGTGATGTCTAAGAATCGCAGGCTTCAAGCAGCCAAAGAGCTGAATATGAACTGCCATTGCGACATCCCAGACATTATGGTGTCCTGAAACGAGGGGACCATGTCAAAAACATGTTGTCATTTCTACAGGCTGAAGAGCAGGCAAATCCCCTAAAATTAAAGTCATGTGCCCACTAATCACATCTGAATTGTTGGATTTGTAATTTTAAACTGTGGAGCAGAGTTTGTCCCAAACATCATGGAGGGCACTGTAAATGTGTTGCTGTTTGCACCAAAACCCCCTTGTTTGTTTGGGCTTTTCTTTTGCTTCTAACTGGCAACGCAATGTTGCTTTGATATGAATGAACTGGCTTGTAACCCTAGCACTGGCAGTATCATCACGGGTAGAGTTTAGTGACATTCCTGCTTGCATGTTGTCACCTGCGTGTGCATTGGGGACAGCTGAGAGGCTGAGGTGATAGTAATTTAACCTCCAGGACATAGGATGGCAGTGTTTACTAACACCTCATCTCTTCCTCCCTCTGCAGACTGGACGGTTGATGGCTTTACCCACATTGATCTCACTGCCACCTGGACCTGGCACCTTCCTGCTAGAAGTCCTATTCACCGGAAGTCCAGCCATCTTGAGTCAGTAACTGTTGGGGCTCACGGCTGCAGACGTTTCTTTTCATTTTGAATGCGTTTACAAACCCGAGCTTTCTTTCAGTTCCACAGGGTTTGCCTAGGGGGGCCCCAACACTTCATGATTGTCTGTGGTTTCTCTTTAATGTCTTTTGCCACCTTTCTGTGCCATGCTAAACAAGAATGTATTGAAACGCAGAACTTCATTATTTATTAAATGGAGAACACAAATCAGCTTATCCGATGTCACCCTTGAAGGCTTTGCTCTGCTGTGCTCCTGGACTGGTTCACCAATGGATGGATGGATGTTGGTGTGTGAAGTCGCTGCAGGGTATGTTGTGTGCCTGCTGGCCGTGACTCACACTTCTGTTGTGGTTCAAATGCGTTTGTAATGGCTGTCCTCCGTGCGCGTTTGGGGGAGCATCTCCACCGTGAGCCAGCGCGTTCAGTGTGTGCCGTGATGTGTTGGTTTGTAGCCTGCGGCAGCTGCCTGCTTTGTTCCTCCCCACTCTGAACCCCTGGCTTCTTATTCCTCTGTGTGCTCAGCCGATCTCTGGGGATTCTTCAGCAGCGTCTGGCAAAGCCAGACCTCAATTGCTAAGCACCTGTTAGTGACAGCAGCTCAACGTCCGGGTAGCAAATTTCTAGTGGTCCCCCAGCTTAAGTGCCAGCCCGCTTTACAAATCCATTTGGTTTCCTTCTCTGTACTTTGAAATAACAATAACCAGAGCAGCAATGAGGAACTGTTTCCAAAAATGATCAAAGCTGGTGCATTCTGCCAAAACGACACCAGAAAATGAAGGAAAGAAATAAACAAAGCAGAAACCATATGCGTCCTTCAGAACAAAGATGTGCTGTATTAGCCCCAGGTGCCACCTCATTCTGGGGGGCATATCGCCAGACAAAAGGCTAGCGGCTCAGTGCTCCACAGTTCTGTTGCATTCAAGTCTCCCATGTTTTCCGCTTGGAGAATTAGGTTTCTGAGCCAAGCTGAACGCAGCCCTCAAGGCCAATTTCCGATTTCTCTTTCCTGAGTTTCCAAGAACATTTGCTGATGTCACATTTGGCAGGAAGAACCTTAAAGCAACACCAAAGCCTACAAATGAAGTGCGCAGGCAGAACACTGGATCCACATGTAAAGAATTAGCAGAGTCATGCAAGCCAGAGGCACACAAACACACACACACACACTCGCTGACAAGATGATATATGAACAAAGAACGAGTGGCACCAAGTTCAGGCAGACAACCGGCAAGACAAAGCCCAAATGATCCAGTAATAATGCCAGCAGGGAGCACACGCTAATCTTCGGTGCCATGGCGTGTTTGACTAATGCAGTCCCTCCATTCTGGTGAAGGAAGAAGTGCAGGAATGAAGCACATAAGCAGGCTGGTAGAGTCGATGGGTGCACTGAAGCAGAAAGAGTGCACGCCAGCCTACTGGACCCCTGGGGGGAACTGTGTGACACACATCCAGCTTCATGTCAAAGGAGGAAATCTGACAGAAAAATGCATATGTGCTGAAAGACATAAAATGGAGGTGTTGGTTGAGTAGGCAGCGTGGTCTCATTCTGTAGCTCAGGCTTTGGTTCCACCTACTGCTCAAGTGCACAACCGACTGAAATGGTGCCGTGTGCGTATCCCCTGCTTTCCTGCCATCTTCAGCCCCAGTCCAGTTAACCACCGCTTGAATCTGAATTCCATGATTCACTCCATCTTGCTGGACCCCAAGTCCATGCACCACGAACTGGTTGTCTAAATCTCCTGCTCTACCACTGCCGTGAGTCTCTGCTCATTTAATTACTGCTGCCATTACAGTGATGATCAAGTAATGGAACGGTCCTTACAGATGACACTGCAGTTGTGACCCACTAGGCTGGCTACTTTGAGCAGCTGTTTAAACCTGATCCTCGGGCTGGGACATTCGACATCTCTGGGTCCACGGTTCTTGAGAACGATCCTCCAATTAGCTGTGAACCTCCCAATCTCACTGAAACTACACAGATGGTGAACCAGTTGAGGGTAGGGAAGGCTGCAGGGATCTCTGATATCAGGGGTGGACTTCTTCAGGCTGGCATTGCAAGCAATCTTTGCTTCCATCTGGGAGATGGACATCATCCCAACTGACTGTAAAATGGGACTTGTCATCCCTATCTGGAAAGGGAAGAGTGATCGCCTGGACTGTGGCAACTACAGGGGGATAACACTGCTCTCGGTGTCAGGTAAGATCCTTGCTAGGGTCGTCCTCAATAGGATCTGTGATCTCTTGCTCACCTACCATCAATCAAAGCAGTCTGGTTTTACACCTAAGAAGTATACCATCAACCGCATCCTGGCACTGAGGGTTCTCATCAAGACACAAATGCGAATATTGGCAGTGTTTCTTTGCAGCCTTTGTCGATTTTCATAAAGAATTTGATTTGGTTGATCAAGCTGACCAGTGGGACATCCTGAAACTTCACAGGATCCCCCTAAAGTTGCTGGATATCACGGCTGGCCTGTACACTGGTACTGTGCTTCAGAGTGGAGGCAGGGATGTGTTCTGCTCCTATTCTGTTCAGTGCTTGTATGGACTGGGTGTTGGGCAAGGTCGTGGGGTCCAGCGGCTGTGGGGCATCTGTTAGTGAAGAGAGATTCACAGATTTTGACTTTGCTGATAATGCTGTGATCTTCGTGGAGTCAATGGAGGCTTTGATCAGGACTCTTGAGAGACTAAGCAAGGAGTCTGAGTGTCTGGGCTTGCAAGTGTCCCAGATAAAAACCAAGATGCAGGCCTTTAATGACCTCTTTGGCAAAGCCATCAGTAGTGTGTCTGTCTGTGGAGAGAGTGTCGACCTTGTCGAGAAGGTTACTTACCTTGGCAGTGACATTCATGTCTCTGGTAGACGGATTTGGAGAACATGGGGGGTCACGAGGTCACTGGAAAGGGGTGTGTGACGCTCCTGATATCTATGCAGAAGGACGAAGGTCCAAGTCTTGAGAGTCCTGGTGTTTCCTGCTTTGCTGTATGGTTGCGAGACATGAACGCTATCTAGTCACCTGAGACGAAGACTGGACTTTGTTATTGCGTCTCTCTGGAAAATCCTTGGGTACCGTTGGTTTGACTTTGTGTCGAATGAGCAGTTGCTCATGGAGTCTCGAATGAGGCGCATTACCTGCATTGTGAGGGAGCATCAGTTACGGTACTACGGCCATGTGGTGCGATTCCCCGAGGGTGATCCGGCTTGCAGGATCCTCAATGTTAAGGATGGACCAGACCAAGGGGATGCCCATGTAGCACCTGGCTGAGGCAGATAGTACCAATGCATGCCCCCCAAACTGACCTGCCATTCCTGGGTGTCTGAATTCCTTACTTGGACAGTAAAATGGCCAGCACACTGGTCTTGTTCACATGTAAATCTAAAGTGACTGGCAACCCCTGGTATGGTCAGGCCAAAAGGAAGCAAACTTGATGTTATTGTTCCTCCTGCCTTCAGATTTGAAGGTAAAAGAAAGGAAGGTGTAAATGACAGTGCCAGGGTGTAGCTCAGAGTGGAATCACAGTCATTATAGAGGCCTTGAGGCTGCCCTCTATTCACATGTGTGCCATGCTTCATTTCTCCACTGTTGCACAGTGAAGTCATACCATGTGTCTGAATCCCCAGCTTCATCACCATCTTGTGGATGATCATCTCCTGCCCACACCAGCTATTAGCTTGCTGCTTCATGCTTGTCTGTCTCCCTGAATGTACTGTGTCACCATAACCTACCTTATCACCACCATCTCCTACTTCAGTTCCCATGTCCCCTACAGCTGGTGGACCAATATCCTTTGATCTGAATTTCTCCTTTCTCTACAGCCTGCTTTATGACTGTCTCAGATCTCACTTCATTTAACGTCAGCAGCCTATTAAAACGATACCTTATGCCTGATTTCTCCGCAGCTTTAGCACTGTTGTCTCCAGACTGAATTTCACTGCTTTGAAACCACCTGATTTATTACCGTCTGAAGTCCAAGTTTGCATCTCCACTGCACCTGCGTTACCATCTTCTTCTCTTCTACTTCATTGATTCATTGCCGCCTGCTGTAAATAATACCTGGTGTCTGAACTCAGGACCTTACCTCCGCCTGCTGTAATTCTGTCTAGTCAAATTTACCACAGCCACCTAACATTTTGCCTGACTTTGATGTGGCCTGCTACACCATTGTCCTGTCTTTTTTTAATTAATTTTATTGCAATCCATACAAATCAATCAATTTTTACAAAAAGTAAATTTGAGTTAAGAACAAGTCGATCCCCACCCCTGAGACAGAGAGCAAGGCAAACGGCGTAAAATTTAAGGCTTGTAAACATACCTAAAATTAATAAGTTTGATAAGCCAATAGAGATCATTGCAGAAGACAAAGAAATACAGAAATAACTGATTCCTCTGTGCTTTAAAAGCTTATTTTAAAATATTACTGATTAGATCCTGCCATGTTTCGAAAAAAAGTCTGTACGGATCCTCTAACTGAGTATTTGATTTTTTCCAATTTCAAATAGTATAACACACCGGTTTCCCACTGACTTAAAGGAGGAGAGTTTGGGTTCTTCCAGTTTAGCAGAATGAGTCTGCGTGCCAAGAGTGTAGTGAATGCAATCACAATTTGTTTGTCTTTCTCCACTTTAAGCCCCTCTGGAAGAACCCCAAACACAGCTGTTAATGGGTTAGGAGGGATTGTGAGTCCAAGGCTGTCTGAGAGGTAATTAAAAATTTTGGTCCAGAATGATGTTAATTACATTAAACAGGCGTCGAAGATTTGAAGATAAGTGTCGGCCCCAGAGAAATCCAGTTTGATCTTGTGATTTTACCGAGGGGAGCACTTTCTCTATCCTTCTAGCTATGATTTTGGAGAGTATTTTAACATCATTATTCAGAAGTGAAATTGGTCTGTATGCTGCACATTGTAATAAGTCCTTATCTTGTTTTCGAAAAATGGTGATTAGTGCTTGGCGAAAAGTTTGAGGAAGAGTTTGGTTGTCTCTGGCTTCTGTAAATGATGCTAATAGGAGAGGAGCTAGCTGAGCGGAGAATTTCTTATAAAATTCTGCAGGGTAGCCATCAGGGCCTGCTGCTTTCCCGCCTTAGAGTGACTTTATAGCATCTAGTAATTCTGATAACACCAGAGATTTATCAAGTTCCTCCGCACTAAAAGTGTCTATTTGTGGTATCTGTAATGTATCCAGAAATGCATTAAGATTGTGTATTGTCTTCTTTTAAACTAGTATATGGGGATTTATAGTAGTCTCTGAAAGTGTGCATTATATTTTTGTGGTCAATGATTTTATCTCCGTTCGTGTTGGTGATTACTGAGATTGCGTTGCGCACTTCTTGCTTGTGAATTTTTTGAGCTAAAAGCTTATTAGCTTTCTCTCCATGTTCATAGTAATGATGTCTGGATTTATAAATTAGTTGTTCAGTTTCTTTAGTTGTCAAGAGTTTTAGTTCTGAATGCAGACCCTGCCTTTTCCTATGTAGAGCCTCGCTTGGTAGTCTGGCATGTCCTGTCTTTTAACACCATCACCATTCATAACATATGTTTTATTCTGACCTACATGAACACCTACCTGGATGCCTGAATTTAGGGCAGCTTGTGTCATTTGTGCCTTCATAGAGAATTGCCTGTCTTGGCGTTATCCTGCCAAGTCTCTGACCTAAAGCCTTCACTATAGCCACATTTCGGTGTTGTCTAATTAATTTACCACCAGTTTCATGTGGCCTGCTGCACCACTATCTCTGTTAGGGTGTCCCTGCTACTGGACAGTCTGCTTTAACACTGCAAGATTCAAGATCCTTTACTTGCCTTCTGTACAAATGCACATGGGAAATCAGGTACATGAAGCATAATACAGGTCACCTGCATACAACACACGACAAAAACAAGACCGAGAAAATACTAGTACAATACAATACAATACAATACAATACAATACAATACAGAAAATTTACATGATTAGGCAGTTCATTTATTTTAACTGTATCTCACATTATTGAGAAAACGGATTACAAAGGGATAAAAACTGTTCTTGAGGGTAGAGGTGCTGGCTTTGACACTAGCATACCTAAGGCCGGAGCTCAGTTTGGAGTTAAGACTGAGTCCAGGGTGAGTAGTTGTCTCTCAGAATTGCATTCTAAAGGGTTTGGCACACGATATCTGGCCAGTGATTCGCTATGTCTGCTTCACTATCCTTTGTAGTGATTTCATTTCCTGGGCTGTGGTGTTCCCGTACCAGACTGTGATCATTCCTGTCAGTGCACTCTCAATAGTTCTGCCGTAGAAGATCACCAGTATTTGATTCAAGCATCCAAGGAAGTGAAGATGCTGCTGTGCTTTTCTGATGATGGCAGTGGTGTTTAGTGGCCAGTCTAGTTTCTCGGAGGTGTACAGACCGAGAAATTTGAAACTATCCACTCCCTCAACCACTGGCCCATCAATGCAAGCCTTTCCTCTCCTGAAGTTAAGAATCATGTCTTTAGTTGTGTTTATGGTTAAGGTGAGATTGTGTGACTCACCAACTCTTCATCTCCTGGTGGTATGCAGTCTTATTTTTACTAAAGTATAGGGAAAGTATTGGAATCATCTAAAAATTCCATTTCGAGTTTTGATGAATCTCGACGTTTTAGACCTCCCTGGGTCCAAATATTCCATTTTTGGAATTATATCTGTGTGTCTGTCTCTGTGTGTGTTTGTGTATGTAAACACGATAACTTGAGTACGCTTTCAATTAGGTCAACCAAATTTTGCATACAAGTTGTAGGTACAAAACGTAGATTTCTTTCAATGTTTGGGCTTTTTCTGTGAACCAAAAGTAATACTTTACCTTTTATTAATTCAGCTTTAATTTATTCAACTTTACTTTTATAATAATTGTTCTATATATTATTCATTTGTTTTGATATGTTGTTTATGGTTCTTTAATGTACATATTATTCAAATTTAATTATTAGGGGACAACCCCCCTTGCCTGCGCTACATGCCAGCCATTTCGTGTCTCTGTCGCTCATGTTGTGAAGAGGGGGACTGAAAGCACCCCAAGGAGACACAGTCGTCCCTCCGAAACCCCCACTTAAACGGTGACACAATGGGAAACAAAACATTTTTTTTTTACCTCCTCTTTGCTCGATCAGCTGCTGCTGCTGCTTGATGTACATCTCGACTGGCGCTTCAAAGCCTGTACAGCAGCTGTCTTTGTCATCTACTCTTTGTCTTTTATTTCCAGGCTGCTGTTAAGAAAGCTAAACATGATTTCTTTGTTGATTTAGTATCCCGTCATTCTAAGAATCCTAGGGCCTTATTTAATTCAATTAATGCAGCCTTTCGCCCTCATTCTGTGATGGGATTAAATAGCACTGTTCATTCATGTGAGCGGTTTTTTTCATTCTTTGTCAGTAAAATTGATAAAATCCGCTATGGTATTGTTAAAACTGGCTATGAACTTCCTACTGTTAATCATGGTATTGTCTTGGAATCTTTTGATCTTGTCTCACTTTCACAGTTCAGTCCTCTTGATATTGTACCACCACGCCTTGTAGTGAAAGCCTTTGATGTTTTGGGTCCATCTTTACTAGCCATTATCAATGGTTCTATTAGTGAGGGAGTTGTGCCCTCATTTTTTAAACATGCTGCATCGTCCCTGTCTAAAAAAGGCAGAATTAGATCTTGGAGTTTTAACCAATTTTCGCCTGATTTCCCAACTGACATTTCTGGCTAAAATTCTAGAAAGAATTATTTATAATCAATTGGTTGATCACCTTAACTAAAATAATTTATTTGAGATCTACCAATGTGGCTTTAGGCGTTATCATGGTGTTGAGGCGGCCCTCCTTAAAGTATTCAATGACATCTCTATTATTACTGACTCAGGTTGCGCTGCAGTCCTTGTCCTCCTTGACATGTCTGCTGCCTTTGACACTATTGACCATGAGATATTGCTGTTGTGGCTTGAACATCTTGTTGGGCTTAAAGGGGCTGCTCTTAACTGGTTCAGGTCATATCTAACTGGTAGACACTTTTCAGTGACTTTAAATTCCTCTTTTTCATCTACTGCTCCTCTTAAATGTGGTGTTCCTCAGGGATCCATTTTGGGTCCTATCTTATTCTCTATATACCTTCACCCTATTGAAGCTATTTTTAGGAAATTTAACATTTCTTTTCACTGCTATGCTGATACTCAGGTTTATATTCCGTCTGCAACTCTGCAATAAATCAACTGCACAACTGTCTTTCTGAACTAAGATCCTGGATGGCTAATAATTTTCTTGATCTGAATCAAAATAAAACAGAGGTGCTTATAGTGGGTCCATCAGCTAAAGCCCAAATTGGTCTTGGACTTCTCGGCTCTTTCTCTGTCTTTTGCAAACCTCAAGTCCACAATCTTGGTGTTATCTTTGACAGTAACCTCTCTTTTGAGAAACAAGTTAATTCTGTAGTCAAGAGTTGCTTTTTCCAGCTTTGTCTATTAGGTAAGATCAAGCCTTTTTATCTTCTAAAGATCTTGAGAAAGCTACTCATGCTTTTATCTTTTCTCGCCTTGATTACTGCAACTCGCTGTATTCTGGGATTAGCAACTCCCTGATGCAGGTTACAGTTGGTCCAGAATGCTGCCGCTCGCTTTCTGGTTGGGGCAAGAAAGTCTGATTCTGTTTCTCCAATATTAGCTTCTTTACACTGGCTGCCTGTCAGTTTTCGAATTGATTTTAAAATCTTGTTGCTAGTTTTTAAATCTTTACATGGGCTTGCTCCTGCCTATTTATCTGAATTGTGTGTTTTACACCAGCCATCCAGAGTGCTTAGATCTTCTGGTCAGTTGTCTCTTGTTGTCCCTCGTACTGAGTGTCAAACTAAGGGGGACAGACAGGGCTTTACAGCTGCTGCTCCTCACCTCTGGAACTCTTTACCTCGTCACATAAAGGATTCGTCTACAATTGAACTGTTCAAAATGAGATTAAAGACTCATTTCTATTCACTTGCATTCCGTGACCTTCAGTAATACTGATGGTTTCCTCATTGTGATTATGTAACATTACTTCTATTTATTATTTATTTTATTTATGTTCATTTATTTTATTTCTATTTATGTTATTCATGTTAATTGTATGTTTTCTTTTATTCTATTATTGTAAAGCACTTTGGCCACAGCATTCCTATGTTGTTTTAAATGTGCTATATAAATAAATGGACATTTCCGGCCCCAGGCGTGGTTTAATCTGTTGGCACAAAGTCTCGTCTCGCGGGATGTGAGTTCTTGATATTTTAGTTTATAATTTAAAAATGGAATAAGAATCTGAAAAACAAACAAAATCGCGTTAAAGAATGATACCAAACGTGTATATGTAGGTTTTAAAATAAGCCTGATTTAAACCGTGACAAAAAATGTGACATAAAAACATCACATAAAATCGTTGCATATAATTGATGCACAGTTAGGCTTAGGATTATATATATATATATATATATATATATATATAATAGATTGTCTTGCGGTTTACTCCTCAAATATCCATCCCCATATCTGAGTATACGAGAAAGTCTAGCCGTGACCACTCCCGATTTTTGTTTTTAAAGGATAGGGTTGGTATTTCTTCACAAACATGGCATGTAAACATTTGCCATGTGAAATTGTGTTCTAAGTGTTAAGTGTTTTCTATTAATTTAAAAAAATATCTTGCCCACCCTGGCATTTTATCATGGAAGCTATGGGGCACCACTGAAAAATAAAAGTTTCAATACTTTGTGGAACATGACCCTCACACAGACAGGCGGACACATTGTAATCACCCCACACACATTTATTATAATGCTCCATTATTTACACAAGTGCTCACAAACCCCAAAAGTCCCCAAAGTCCTGGCCAACACACACAATGCCTTCACTTCTTCAGGCCGCCTCTTGATCTCCTCCCAGACCTCGTCCTGCTTCCACCCGACTCAAGTCTCTCAATGAAGGGAGGCGGCCCCTTTTATAGCCACCCGGATGTGCTCCAGGTGCTTCCCGGCAATCTTCCACCGACCTGCCCCAGTGTGGCGGAAGTGCCGGCTGCATACCCGGAAGCACTCCGGGTGTCCCTGCACGTCTTCCCCCCAGCACTTCCGGGTGTGGCAGAAGTGCTGAGGTCCAGGGCTCTCAAGGCATCGGGGCGCCCCCTGGCGGTGACCACGAGCCCCTACAGGATTCAGCTTCTAAGCTCTGTACCCGTGGTCCACATAGCAGCCAGAGTGGCCTCCACGTGGTCTGTGGTGGGTGTACACCCTCTTCTGGTCCTCCAAGGCGTTCGGCGGATCGCCCCAGGCATCTCCCACAACTCACAGAATATCTCAATTTTTTAAGCCGATAAAGTCATTGAGCATTGATCCAAGTATTGAGGTTACACACACATTGTAAAATAGTTCATACATATCAAACATCAATATTATAAAAAGAAGATTAGCTGTGCATGCTCCATGGGCATTGGTCTTTCTCTGAGGGGCGTGGTTTCCTCTCAAAAGACCCAATCAGGTGCTTAGTGTCGTGTTGATTTGCTGGCTTAGTTATGCGAGAACTCCTCCCATAAAGGCCACTGCTATCCCATACGCAGATAGAAAACACATCCTCATCTAGAGAGAAACAGCACCAGGGGTATGCGATAAAATGATCATTTCCTGTTCCTTTTTGTTGTCCCAAACGTGCATCAGGGACACAGAAGAGAGTTTTCTTACATTGAAACGTTTATCCATTCAGTGCAGACATATTTGGTAAGCTTTTAGGATTTTCCTTACCGGTGGTGCTTCATGCCCCATTACCTCCATTATAAAACGGCAGTGCGGGCGAGGTATTTTTTTTTTTTAATTTAGAGAAAACGCTTAACTTTAGAACACAACATCACATGGCAAATGTATGTACGGTGTATAATGTTTGTAATGAAATTTGACTAGAAAAATACTGAATTTATCCCTTTATGAGACCACTAAATGTGATGTGAAGAGCAAATTTAATTATTTGATTATTATACAACCTGTAACATGATAACGTGCAGTGAACACACTTGACTGGAGCATTCCTAGTTTTCATCCTCTTTCATCCTCTGTACGTTTAGCATTCGTTTGCTCAGTGGTTGATGCGCTTGCTGTTTCCTGAGCAGCTCATCTTTTCTCCACCTAGCAACCTGCTTCTTGTCTTCTTCCGTTGGCATCTTTTCGCGTTAAAAATGTGGAAGTCAGTGTCTGTGTTTCAATTACGTAGTACGTTTTCTTTAATTTTTCACTTAAGCTGGCACTTAAGTCTTCAATCTGCCTCAAGAATAATTTAAGATATGAAGAGGTAGGGGAAGTGACGGCAAAGGTGGTAGGGAATGAGAACGACACCCGTACACATGTGCCACACGGCCTCCCTGCTGGCCGCTGGCCGCTGCCAAGAGGTGATTCTGCAATAAATTAAAGTAAAAATAAAAAGAGGAATAACCTTGGAGGTCAATCATCACCCCGAAAGTGTACAGTAGACGTCATGTAGTATATGTGTACCAAATGTCACTTCAATCGGTCAAACGACGGTTTGCGAGCTACAGGTGATTTAAAATCCTGGACAGACAAACAGACAGCCACGGTAGCGTATTGCATATAAAGAAAGATTTATTATTATATCATCCTCTTTCTCCATGACAGTCTGTTGCACCCTTGCTTCATATCTCATTTTCTACCATCTTCTCCTACCTCCTGAGCTCGCTGTACCCTTCAATTGACTCCATTGCTGTTCCCCCATCGTGCTCTCTTATAGCTGATTCTCGGTGTCCACCACATGCTGTGCCTGAAGTCCCGGTTGTACATCGTCTGCTGAACCTCAACCGTCAGTCTACATTTCACTTTATCAGCACTCATGGCTCACACTATTGCCACCGGTGCTAATTTTTGAACAAATTTCCTCCTACGCAAACTCATCACTTGTGTGCAGTGGTCCCGTGTGACATTTTCTGCCTGCCCTTACATGAGCCCATGGTGTTTAAATTTACTGCAGACTTGCATTGCTCTGCCTCTTGTAAGTTCACATTCACATGCTATTTTAATGCCAAATTCACTGAGCAGGCAGTGCCTGCTGTCTTCAAACAGCGAGCCGCCTCAGTGCACAGCTGTTTTGCATTTATTCTCTGCGCTGCTTCATTCCTCTTTTCCATGTAAATTCCTTTCTCACCTTTATTACACTAAAGTACTCAGGAATGATGAAGAACTCACACTTGAGCTATGATGAGAGAATGAAAAAGCCGTCTTTTCAGTTAAAACAAATTGAGGTTAAGAAGAGATTTGTTAAAAACATTCAAAATTATAAACAGAAGTAGTAGAGAAAATTCCAAATGCTATTTTAAGATGAATTCTTCAACAAAGATATGGTGGCACAGATGGAAGCTGCTAAAAAAGTGTGCACTAATGTTAAAAACTCTTTCTTCACTCAGAGAACCAATGGCATGGCTGTGTAGTTGACAGTCTCACCTTCAAAACTCGAGTGGATGTAAGAGTGAGGTGAGTTGGGATTGTCAGGCTGTTGTGATTGGAGATCAGAGACAATGTCAGAGTTCTCCAATGAGAGCCACAAAGCAGGGCAGAACCTTCAGGAGCCTGGCCAGATCAGACTAAACAATAGGCATCCAGGACCTAACTATTAGCGGCAGGCTTCGGCCTAAGCAGTGTGAGATATGGCCGGCCATTCATCCCGGCCAATACCCCCAGGCCGCCAGATGGAGCCCTCCTTGCAGCATAGAGGTGCCCGGAATGCCAGCAGGGAATTATGGACAGTGGGATTATAATGTACAGCCCTGCTGGATACCAAGGGGGCCGCCGGGAGTCGCTGCAGGGAGGCCCAGGGATTTATATTTCCCGTATAGCCCGGAAGTATTTCCAAGTCACGGGAATGGAAGAAATGATATACTTCCGGGTTTTACCTGACCCGGAAGTGATAGAAAATCTCATGGACTGAGGGACAAACACTTCCGGGTCAAAGACTATAAAGGACTCTGGGAAATCCCAGACGGACGAGCTGAGTTGGGAGGCAGGGTGGGAGTAGGAGGATTGGATTGGATTGGATTGGATTGATTTATAGGAGAATTGTGGAGAGGAACATGCTTTATGCACTTTATTTTTGTAAAAAATAATTATTGGACTTTTTATCTGCTGTCTGACGTGATGTCTGAGGGTTCAAGGGAGCGAGAGAGCCCTAATGTGTCACAGCAGTCACCAGAAAGTTCAAAATATATCAAATGTTTCTTACAGGGGAGGGTGACTACAAACCAGGACAAGGAAAACCAAGAATCTTTATAAATTAAAAAAAAAATTATTGACAAAAAAAAGAGAAAACAGACATAATAGAACAAAAGGTACAAAGAGACAAAAAAGGATACACAATTCAAACTCAGTAATCTAAGAACAGAAGCATCAATCAAATAGTCCTGAAAATTCCAAAGAAAGCAATACTCACCATAAACCCCAAAAACTCAATTATCCACTGCTCAGACCCCCTTCTTGACCCCCCGAAAAAAGGCAGCAATGATGTCAGGGCGGCTCAGGATCTGAGGGCTCCTCCCACAAAACACAAAGAATGGCAGAACATTTAAACATATAATAGAAAAATACAAAATAATAAACAAATTTAAAACATATGAAATAATATAATCTAATTACAATTGTAATAATTTAATCACAGTAACAACAAAACCAAATATAGACACCCTGGCTGAAACATAAGATAGGCTGTTGGGCTGAAAGGCCTTTTCTCGTCAAATGTGTACTTATATTGTAACGTTCTTATTCTGACCAGAGGGCAACAGAAAATGAGAATGACTGGAAGAATTGACGTAAAGAAAAATCATAAAGGAAGCAATGGTCAGAACCAGAGGACAAAAACCCACCAATTACCAGAAAAACTGTGAGATAAGAAAAAGGACAAAAAGGATAGTAAAGTTCAAACAGGAACTGACTGAAAGCACAAGAAGGGTTTTGAAATCTGAGCAGGCGGATAAGGAAGTGAACCTTTTATGCTTTTGAGTAATGACTGACAGGCTCAGGACCACTGAAGCCACACCCCTTACTGGGCATAATTGGGTAATTTAGCGCAAAATGACGGTGGAGAACAGCCCAAATCCAAAAGGACAAACAATGAATCGAAAGAAAATCAAAGAATTCCGTGAAGAGTCCTAAAAAAAAATCCAAAACAAAATGCAGTTTAATACTTCTTCTGGCTGCTCCTGTTAGGGGTCATCACAGTGGATCATCTTCTTCCATATCTTCCTGTCCTCTGCATCTTGTTCTGTTACACCCATCACCTGCATGTCTTCTCTCACCACATCCATAAACCTTCTCTTAGGCTTTCCTCTTTTCCTCTTCCTTGGCAGCTCTATCCTTAGCACCCTTCTCTCAATTTACTCAGCATCTTTCCTCTACAAATGTCCAAACCAAAGCAATCTCGCCTCTCTGACTTTGTCTCCTAACTGTCCAACTTGAGCTGATCCTCTAACGTACTAGTTTCTAATCCTATCTATCCTCGTCACACCCAAATCTTAGCATCTTTAACTCTGCCACCTCCAGCTCTGTCTCCTGCTTTCTGGTAAGTGCCACCGTCTCCAACCCACATACTAGAGCCAGAAAATAGCCTACAAAAATGTACAAAAAGTCCCAGGGTCCTGATAGTTCTAGTAGAAAGCGTTCATAATGATACAGTTAGGCCCATAAATATTTGGACAGAGACAACTTTTTTCTAATTTTAGTTCTGTACATTACCACAATGACTTTTAAATGAAACAACTCAGATGGAGTTGAAGTGCAGACTTTCAGCTTTAATTCAGTGGGTTGAACAAAAAGATTGCATAAAATGTGAGGCAACTAAAGCATTTTTTAACACAATCCCTTCATTTCAGGGGCTCAAAAGTAATTGGACAATTGACTCAAAGGCTATTTCATGGGCAGGTGTGTTCAAGTCCGTCGTTATGTCATTATCAATTAAGCAGATAAAAGGCCTGGAGTTGATTTGAGGTGTGGTGCTTGCATGTGGAAGATTTTGCTGTGAACAGACAACATGCGGTCAAAGGAGCTCTCCATGCAGGTGAAAGAAGCCGTCCTTAAGCTGCGAAAACAGAAAAAACCCATCCGAGAAATTGCTACAATATTACGAGTGGCAAAATCTACAGTTTGGTACATCCTGAGAAAGAAAGCAAGCACTGGTGAACTCAGCAACGCAAAAAGACCTGGACGTCCACGGAAGACAACAGTGGTGGATGATCGCAGAATCATTTCCATGGTGAAGAGAAACCCCTTCACAACAGCCAACCAAGTGAACAACACTCTCCAGGGGTTGGTGTATCGATATCCAAGTCTACCATAAAGAGAAGACTGCATGAAAGTAAATACAGAGGGTGCACTGCAAGGTGCAAGCCACTCATAAGCCTCAAGAATAGAAAGGCTAGATTGGACTTTGCTAAAGAACATCTAAAAAGCCAGCACAGTTCTGGAAAAACATTCTTTGGACAGATGAAACCAAGATCAACCTCTACCAGAATGATGGCAAGAAAAAAGTATGGAGAAGGTGTGGAACAGCTCATTATCCAAAGCATACCACATCATCTGTAAAACACGGTGGAGTCAGGCAGTGTGATGGCTTGGGCGTGCATGGCTGCCAGTGGCACTGGGACACTAGTGTTTATTGATGATGTGACAGAAGCAGTCGAATGAATTCTGAGGTGTTCAGTGACATACTGTCTGCTCAAATCCAGCTAAATGCAGTCAAATTGATTGGGCAGCGTTTCATGATACAGATGGACAATGACCCAAAACATACAGCCAAAGCAACCCAGGAGTTTATTAAAGCAAAGAAGTGGAAAATTCTTGAATGGCCAAGTCAGTCACCTGATCTTAACCCAATTGAGCAGGCATTTCACTTGTTGAAGACTAAACTTCGGACAGAAAGGCCCACAAACAAACAGCAACTGAAAGCCGCTGCAGTAAAGGCCTGGCAGAGCATTAAAAAGGAGGAAACCCAGCATCTGGTGATGTCCATGAGTTCAAGACTTCAGGCTGTCATTGCCAGCAAAGGGTTTTCAACCAAGTATTAGAAATGAACATTTTATTTCCAGTTATTTAATTTGTCCAGTTACTTTTGAGCCCCTGAAATGAAGGGATTGTGTTAAAAATACTTTAGTTGCCTCACATTTTTATACAATCGTTTTGTTCAACCCACAGAATTAAAGCTGAAAGTCTGCACTTCAACTGCATCTGAGTTGTTTCATTTAAAATTCATTGTGGTAATGTACAGAACCAAAATTAGAAAAAGTTGTCTCTGTCCAGATATTTATGGACCTAACTGTATGTTCACCTGGTTAGTTTAAATCATAAGCCCAATATGGATCACCATAGTTTCAATAAAAGCAGGTATGACCTTCATTATATGTTCATTGTATGTTAACATTTCCATCTGCCTGTTTGCTAAGCTCATGTTTTCCACTGCAGAGTCCCAGCCATATATATATTTTTTTTATTAATTTTATTACAATCCATACAAAACAATCAAGTTTTTACAAAAAAAAGAATTGAGTTAAGAACAGATCGATCCCCACCCCTGAGAGAGAGAGCAAGCCAAAAGACGTTAAATTTAAGGCTTGTAAACATACCTAAATTAATAAATTCTCTGTGCTTTATGAACTTATTTTAAAATATTACTGATTAGATCCTGCCATGTTTTGAAAAAAGTCTGTACGGATCCTCTAACTGAGTATTTGATTTTTCCAATTTCAAATAATATAACACACTGGTTTCCCACTGACTTAAAAGAGGAGAGTTTGGGTTCTTCCAGTTTATCAGAATAAGTCTGCGTGCCAAAAGTGTAGTGAATGCAATCACAATTTGTTTGTCTTTCTCCACTTTAAGCCCTCTGGAAGAACCCCAAACACAGCTGTTAATGGGTTAGGAGGGATTGTGAGTCCAAGGCTGTCTGAAGGTAATTAAAATTTTGTCCAGAATAATGTTAATTTGGTGCAGGCCCAGAACATGTGACCCAGTGAGGCTGGGGCTTGGTTGCAACGTTCGCAGGTTGGATCATGCCCTGGAAACATTTTGGAGAGTTTTAGTCGAGACAGATGTGTATAATTTTGAGTTGTATAATTGTATGCTTTGCGCATATGGAGCTCGAGTGAATTCTCTGCATTGCTACTTTCCACTCCATTTCTGATATATTAATTGAAAGATCTTTTTCCCAGTGTCCTCTTGGATCTTTGAAAGAAAGGGATTGTAAAATGATTTTATATATTGTAGAGATGGAGTCCAAGATGAGGGTGCAAGATGAGGAAAATCTGGAAGGTTCTGTTTAACAAAGTTCCTGATTTGAAGATAGTGAAAGAAATGTGTAGCTGGAATGTTAAATTTGGAATGTAATTGTTCATAGGATGCAAAGACGTTGTCTATATAAAGATCTCTAAGCAAGTTAATTCCAAATTTTTTCCAGATATTAAAAACTGCATATGTTTGTGAAGGTTGAAAGAGGTGGTTCTCTTGCAGAGGTGCCACAGATAGAAGCTTCTCCGTCTTAAAATGCTTTCTACATTGGTTCCAGATTCTGAGTGGAGCACAATTGGGTTATTAGTGTATTGCCGATAACGTGTGTTTATTGAAGCACAGAGCAAGGAATACAAAGAAGTACTGCAGGATTTTACTTCTATTGCGGTCCATGCCTGTGTATGTTCTTCTATTTGTGTCCAGGTTCTTATCACCTGTATATTTGCTGCCCAGTAATAAAACTGGAAGTTAGGTAGAGCCATGCCGCCTTCTGCCTTTTGTCTTTGTAGGGTCGCTCTTTTGATGCGTGGATGTTTTGAATTCCAAATAAATGAGGTTATTGTTGAATCTAATTGCCTAAAGAATGATTTATTAATGTATATTGGGATGTTTTGAAATAAAAAAAGGAGCTTAGGAAGAATATTCATCTTAACAGTGTTAATTCTTCCAGCTAGTGTGAGATGAAGGGTTGACCATCTATGCAAGTCTTGTTTAATTTTTTCCATGCAGACGGTGAAATTTTGTTGATATAGAGCTTTATGTTTACTTGTGATGTTTACCCCTAGGTATTTAAACTGTTCTGCAATGATAAAAGGTAGGGTGTCTAATCTAATATTATATGCTTGAGAATTCACTGGAAAGAGTACACTTTTATTCAGATTAATTCTGAGACCAGAGAGCTTTTGAAATTCTGTGAGTGCTGCTAAGACTGCAGGCACAGAATTTTCTGGGTCTGATATATACAGTACCATATCATCTGCATATAATGAGATTTTCTGTTCCAGTCCTTCTCTGCTAATCCCCTTTATCTGATCAGTATTTCGACAATGTATTGCCAGTGGTTCAATGGCAATCGCAAACAGCAGCGGTGACAATGGGCATCCTTGTCTAGTGCCACGTTCTAGTTTATTTCTAGATCTCATGGTCTGGAATCCCTACAGATTTTATTTTTTCTCCAGCCATCTGGAGTTTTTTTGTTTTTTCTGTCCCCCCTGGCCATTGAACCTTACTTTTATTCGATGTTAATTAATGTTGATATATTTTGTTTTCTTATTGTGTCTTTTATTTTTCTATTCTTTATTATGTAAAGCACTTTGAGCTACTGTTTGTATGAAAATGTGCTATATAAATAAATGTTGTTGTTGTAAAGTAGTCTGAGCAAATGTTGTTGATGCAAACTGAAGCTTCTGGGTTAGTATACAGTAATTTAATCCATGCACAAATGTTCGGGCCAAACCCAAACTTCTCCAATATAGTAAAAGGGTATTTCCATTCAATCATGTCGAATGCTTTTTCTGCATCCAGTGATAATATTTCTGGGGTGTTTGATTTAGTTGGTGAATATATTACATTAAACAGGCGTCGAAGATTTGAAGATAAGTGCCGGCCCCCAATAAATCCAGTTTGGTCTTGTGATATTACCGAGGGGAGCACTTTCTCCATCCTTCTGGCTAAACTTTTTAGAGAGTATTTTAACGTCGTTATTCAGAAGTGAATTGGTCTGTATGATGCACATTGTAATAAGTCCTTATTTTGTTTTGGAAAGACAGTGATTAGTGCTTGGCGAAAGGTTTGTGGAAGAGATTGGTTATCTCTGGCTTCTGTAAATGTTGCTAATAGGAGGGGAGCTAGCTGAGCGGAGAATTTCTTGTAAAACTCTGCAGGTTAGCCATCAGGGCCTGCTGCTTTCCCACCTTGGAGTGACTTTATAGCATCTAGTAATTCTGATAACGCCAGAGGTTTATCAAGTTCCTCCACTCTAGAAGCGTCTATTTGTGGTATCTGTAATGTATCCAGAAATGTATTAGATTGTGTATTGTCTTCCTTAAACTCAGTAGTATATAGGGATTTATAGTAGTCTCTGAAAGTGTGCATTATATTTTTGTGTTCGACGATTTTATCTCCGTTCGTGTTAGTGATTCCCGAGATTGCGTTGCGTTCTTCTTGCTAGTGAATTTGTTGAGCTAAAAGCTTATTAGCTTTCTCCCCATGCTCATAGTAATGATGTCTGGATTTGTAGATTAGTTGTTCAGTTTCTTTAGTTGTCAAGAGGTTTAATTCCGAATGTAGAGCCTGCCTTCTCCTATGTAGAGTCTCGCTTGGTAGACTGGCGTGTTCTTCATCTATTTTAATAATTTCGCTTTTTATCTCTGCTACTTTCTTGGCCTTGGATTTATTTCTGTGGGAAAGATATGAGATAATCTGTCCTCTTAAGAAGGCCTTAAGAGTTTCCCAGAGTATTCCTGCAGAGATCTCGGGGGATGTATTTGTCTATAGAAAGAATTTGATTTGTTTGGATATAAATTCCGTACAATTCTCGTCAGCTAATAGAAGCGGGTTGAGGCGCCATCTGCGGGGTGAGTGTATGGGGCTTAGAAATTTTAGCTCCAAGATCATAAGTGTATGGTGTGGCAGTAGGGGGCACTATTGCTTCCTTGAACCCTCAGGTATAACTCCAGACACCAGGTAAAAGTCCAAGACTTTTTATTTTTTTCCACAGTGCACCAAGCACCTTCCACACTACTCATAAATCACTAAATCAATAAACTCTTCTACAACACTCTCCTCCTCGCCCAGACACTTTGCTCCTCTCCCACCCAGCACAGCTCAGCGTCTGGACTGAGGTATCGTCCTTTTATAGCCCCTGACCTGGAGGTGTTCCTGTCTCAACAGTCCACAGTTCCTTATTCCTTCCGGGTCAGGGCAATCAGTCCTTTACTTCAATCCGGGAGCACGTCATTCCTTCCCGTCACATGACCATGATGTACTCCCGGGTCATAAGGCACAAAAGAGCCCATAAGCCCCCCCACAGCGACTCCTGGTGGCCCCCAAGGTATCCAAGGTATCCACCACGGGGCACTATCCTGCTGTCGGGAGAGCTCCTCCTGGCGGCCTGGGGGTGAGGACCGACATGAGAAGCCGGCAGTCCTCCACAATGGTCAGAAATAACAATAGCATCGTATTTTCAAGATTTCATCTTTGGCAAGAAGTTATTGTCTATAAAGAAGTAATCGATCTTTGAGTAGCAATGATGTACTGGTGAGTAGAAAGAATATGTTCTTGAATTTGAGTTGAAAAACCTCCAGGGGTCTGATAGGTTGTGATCAGTTATAAACTTTGTAATTATATTTGCAGTATTAGATGCCGTTCCCACTGTGGAGGAAATCCTATCTAAAAGTGGATTTAAAACACAATTAAAGTCCCCAGCCATTATAACTTTATGAGTGTTCAGATTGGGAATGGATGCAAATAAATTTTGTATAAATTCCTTATCATCAACATTAGGTGCATAAGCATTTATCAAAATCATTTTACAGTTAGATAAGTCTCCCATGACCATCACATATCTCCCTTTAGGATCCAGTACTACATCTGATGCTACAAATGGTACTGTTCTATGTATGAGAATTCCCACACCTCTAGTTTTCTTCGTAAAGCTAGAATGGAACATTTGGCCAGTCCAGTCTTTTTGGACTTGCTTATTAAGTGGGTTTCCTGTAAAAATATTATTTTAGCATTTAGACCTGTTAGGTGAGAGAGTACCTTCTTTTTTTCTTTAATTCGTGATTCAGGCCTTTAACATTCCAGTTTACGAAGTTAACTGTCCCATCATTTAGACACTGATTCTGAGTTTTTGATGCCATTTTATAGTCTTAACTGGAAGTGACAGCTTCGGTCTTAATTTCCTATTTCCCCTAGAGTTGTTGCCATGCAGCTTATTATTACGTTGGTAGTTATAATTATAAAGATTGAGAGGAGAGGTTAGGTATAGATCAGGCCTGCTCTCTTTCTCTCCCCCCCGCCATATTGATATAGCTCCCCTGAAAGGACAAATTGTTGAAGTTTAATTTAATTTAAATGGATAGTTTTCTTAGTATTTTGCATAACCTTAAAATTAAAAATTGCAATTAAAATGTCACCGCTGGCCCTATCATAAACTTTTATTCACTTTATTTTTATTTTATCACATAAAAAGCACGAATCTTACAAAGGAGTCTTGATGTTTTAGGTGTGTGCAGAAAGAACGCAAAGTCACCCGTGACTTCATTATTGTCTCTTTCCTTTATGTGCAGTTTTAAGGTCAGGTTCATGCTTATTGTCTTGTGCATAAATGTTTTAAGCAATGACAAGGTGTATTATCGTGGTATTCCCCTCTTCTTCGCCTTACTTACTTTCTCCCAAGACACATGAACTCATCAGGTTTGTTACAGGGTTGGTCTACTCTCACATACATACAGATTAACACCTACATACAAACAGAGCCTAACCACAATAGTACCGCAGGAATGACGCAACACAAGCGCTGTATGAATAACACACACACAGTATCCGTCATTCCCTAGCACTTCAAGAGACTTACTTATCATAGGCATGAACCACGTACAATGGCTTAGATTTATCTCAGACCTAAATATTACTTTGGCCTCCAAGAATATATTTAAACATTCAAAGGCTAAACATCCTCGGCTACAGGCCATTTATCAAGCAGTGAATGTCTTACCTTACGAACTGTTCACTCTCAGATTGAGCTCTCATCCTCAGCTCCATAAAACTTTGCAGTTCAGATCATTCCTCAATGCTCCAGGTGCTCTAAATATTTACCTTATTACTTCACTCGAGATATAAAGACAAAATACAGAAAGTTAAAAACAACTTGCTATTTATTAAAGAACAATAATACCAGTAGAGGATAGTATAAAAGAATATGGAGATAGCAAAGTCTGGATATATATATAGCCTTTAGAAAAAGCTTACGAAAAAGTGTCAAAGATGAATGTCCTGGGACAGCTTTTGATCTTGCAATCGATATCATTCATGACCTGCTTTAGCTGGCGATCAGAAGAAAACGGCCGTGCGTCTCTTGCCCTCTCCTGATGTTGCTCTCTCATCTTCGCTGTTTCTTCTTACGTCTTACATCTCTCCCAGAAAAGGCATTTTTAATTTTAAGTTCCACGTGGGATTCCAGAACATGTGATGTTACACATATTTGATTGGCTCACTGTCCGTCACTTACAGTCTTTGATCTTTTAAGTATGTCCAGCATTTCTTCCTTTTCCAAGCTGTAAACCAGTTTGACAATTCCTAATCCCAGGGGCACCCGTCTGTTCGCAGCTTATAAAGTAATCAGTACAGCCTGAGGCACCATCCTGGTCTTCTACATTGCACAGATGTGTTAGAAGTGAGGTACAACTTGGGAAGAGGAGATGCTTTGATGTTGATTACCTCCTTCAGTGTTAAGATCATCCTGTCCATTTTAGTCAAAATATTTGTTTTAAGGTGATACAGTTCAGGAAAGGAAGGCACTTTGATGTTAACTGTCCTTGTAAGATTAAGTTTATTCTTGTGTGTTTGTGGGCAAAAAATAAATAAAATAACTTAAAATCAATAACACTACACAAATTCAGAAAGGAAAAATTGAGCTTTGTTTGGTCATTTGGGTTTTGCAAAACAATGCAAATTGAGCAATTTGGCTGGCAATATTAAAGTTACACGAGGAGAATGCTGCTAACATGCTGTCTCCTTGCTGTAGATTAAGAGATACTGACCTGTCAGCTGAGCCAGCCGGGCCCATTGTGTCTGCTGAGATAGATAGATATGAAAGACACTATATAATAAATAGATATGAAAGACACTATATAATAGATAGATAGAGGGATATGAAAGGCACTATATAATAGATAGATAGATATGAAAGGCACTATATAATACATAGATAGATAGATATGAAAGGCACTATATTATAGATAGATAGATATGAAAGACACTATATAACAGATAGATAGATAGATAGATAATGAAAGACACTGTATAATAGATAGATAGATAGATATGTGTTGTGATGTGAAATTTTGCATACAAGTTGATAAATATTTTGTATGTCTTTAATTGTAACTTAGACCAAGTGCTGTAATATCAGTGTTACATTACTGATAATAACAGCAAGGGTTTGATGGTTTAAGAACCCCTTCCCCACTTTTAGGACTGAGTCTCTTTGTAATTTTATGACAGGTTTGGGTGAAGTGCCTCAAACAAGATTGGCTAATATTCTCTGCAGGACTCCCAGTCAACCGCCACAGGGAAGTCAGACTGCCTAACAGCCAAGCTTTACCTTAACATATGGTTTGGAGGGCAGGTGTGAAGGTGTTCTATTCCCCCATTGGTCTGAAGTATGGTTGTTTGGAAGTGGCTTGTAACAAAAGCCTTTAAGTACCACGACACCCTATTGGCTCTAGGGGTTGGTCAGAAAACCTATAAATTTGCTAGCTTTACCCCTCCCTATCTCTCTCTCTCTTACCAAACTGATGAAAGACCATCTCGCACACCATGAACTGAAAAGGACAACACAATTAAGAGCACTGTTTCAGACTTCTCTTGCTGCCCAAAATGAAAAAAAAAATTAGCCCCCAAAGAGTTAAGACATTTGCAATGAAGATGATGACACAAATAGAAATCAGCTGTTTCTCTGTTCCTTTCCACACTTTACATCTTGGAAATAATTTTTCCTTTGCTGCTCCTTACCTTTAATTTTATCACATTTTCCTGACACAACAGAGCCCAAAAGAGGAGCAGGCCTGCAAAAGGAAACACATGAATGGATAGACTAAACCTGAATCAGGTCTGGACCACAGGAATTGGCCTGACCCCCAGCAGCCTCACCCCTATCCAAATGAGAGGTTTCAACCTGCTCAGGCCCAGAAATTGAGACAATAATGCTGTCAACATTTTAAAAAATGATTCAGATGTCCCCAGTATCAAATGTAAAAAAAAAAAAAACCTCTGGCCATGCAAAAGCAAACTTCTTTGAATATTTAACAACTTCTTAAGAAAAAGTTAGTATCAAAAGGCAAAACAAAAAATGACCTAAAGCAAAAAAAAACAAAAAAAACATACAAGGTGTGATCAAAAAGTCCAGTGAATCACAAAATAATTCAATGCAGGGTCTGACATGGCCATCCTAGCACCAAGTTTGTGACAAGTTTCAAATTGAAAAAAGCTCAGGAAACCCATCAGATGTTAAAATCGGTTTATGGTGACACTGCACCGACAATTAAGACTGTTTGCAAGTGGTTTGATCGATTTCGTAATGGATCTGGCTCGTTGAAGACAAGAAAAAACCAGGACGTCCTTCAACATCAATAACCAAGGAAAATGTTGAAACGGTTTCATTCCTCATCATGACAACGCTCCTTGTCACACATCCCTTCTAGTACAACAATTTATGTAGAATAAAAACATTACGCTGTGTCCGCAATTTCAATCCATTGAGGACATCCAGGCAGCCACGACAGCCCACCTAAAGACCCTCTTGAAAGAAAACTTCCAGAACTGCTTCACAAAGTGGCAGGAGCGGTGGGATAAGTGCATTCGAAGTGGAGGAGAGTATTTTGAGGGTGACTAGTAGTTGTAAATCTTTTACTGCAATAAATGTTTCTTTTTTAAAACATTCAACGTATTTTTTGATCACACCTCGTATACCACAAAACTGAAGATTGTCTCTTTCAGGAATCCCTGAACGTTTGAGGGATGACGAGTTTGCAAACAGATTTGTGTAGGGATTGTGCTGCCACACTTTGAAAATCAGGGATGGATGGCCAATACCTAAGCCTTACTGTAATTTTCCACCCTATCACCTGATTATTAAACAAACACACTTGAAAAATGTCAAATAAATGGGATATGTCACACACCAAGTGTACTCAACTGTCTACAAACACAACAAGAAAAGCAATAATAAATATATAACACATACATCTTCAAATCGCTATATAAGATGATATTTACAGCCCAAACATCTTTAGTCTAATCGGTGTTTGTGAATCCCAAAGTGCAATGAACAGTCTGTGAGGTAAACGAATGTGATGGATAAGTCCCCCTTTTAAAATGATTAAGCCAAACAGTCCTACCAAAAGGATCTAGAAGGTTCATAAAGTCCTCCAAGGTGCACTGCTTCCATGAAGAGTTTCAAGGACAGGAAAGGCAACAGTGCTCACTGATATCCCTGTAACTGATGGCAGTGCATATCTTTCTTAGATGAGCTACACAGTTTCAGAGAAGGTTTTTTTTTGCAGATGATTATGTGAATAGAAGAGTCAAACATCAAAGGTCCTGCCATAAGAAAGCACCTCTGGGGGTCTTTTCTGCCCAGTGCTATCATGCATTTCAATGCTTCTTCCCAGAGCACTCATTAAGTTTATTTTGAAATATCTGAACAATATTGATTTATTGATTGATTGATTTATATTTACTTATTGATTGATTGATTGATTGATTGATTGGCTATATTATTTGTTCCGTGAGTCTGTATCCTAGTTTTTAGTTTTCTGCTGGTGTATGCATTTGAATTTCCCCTTGGGATTAATAAAGTTAATCTAATCTAATATCCTTCTCTTCCAGTTTTACAAACACAAGCTACAATTCCCATAAGCCCCTCCGCATTTGTGCAAGCCCTGTTTAAAGCCCCATGTTTACATCCCACGAATCTGTACCGCCAATATGGTTAATAACACTTGCCCAAACATTAAATAGAACACACTAAACAAAAATGAAAATCCATATTTGGCAATGTCACAACCAAAAATCCAGGAAATCTAAAATCTTAAAGCAAACACAGGAATTCAACCCAATCAATGCTGAAGGTGCTACAAAATCAACAGCTTCTCTATTTGTACGGCTTGTAACGTCCCCCAGGCTGAAATATCAGGTGGCCCTGCCCCCTTGAGCTCTACATACAGGAGACAGGTGTTGTGCTTGAGCCCTGATTTAGGTTTGTTTATTTAGTTTCTTTCGTTTTATATATTTTCATCTCGTGTCATTTATTCGTTTTGATTTTTTTTGTCTTTGTATTTATATAATATTATGGTTTTTACTGTTAGGGTGTTAATTCATTTTATTATGTTTACACTTAGTGTTTTTCGCCTTGCCTTCTACATGTGGAACCTAAGGAGACAGAGCCACATTATAAGGCAGCTGGAATAATTTGACTGGACTACTTAACTTTCTGCAATTAGGCCATAACACCACTGAACTCTCGGTAACCCAAACTCTCCTGCTGTGTGCTGTACCCGCCTGCTGGTTTATGTCTAATTCTACTGTATGTTACATGTGTACTGCCCTTAGGACCTTTTCTTTTTCTCAATAAATTTTAATATAATCTGTATGTCTGTAAAGTTATGCTATACTGTACGTTCCTGTCCTTTATCCCACTTGCAACTGTGACACAAGAATTTCACTATGCTCTTGTAGTGTGTGTGACAATAAAGATCTAATCGAACCTAATCTAATCGTGTAATACAGCTGGAACAAAAGACGTTTAGTTTTTTAAACCCATCACAAAACACCCCAGCCATTCCATATATTTGTCATATTACTCCAACAACACATATGGTTCACATTAATATGATTGAGATGAACTGAACCATGTTGGCTAAAGATGCAGTTTAACAAATGAATGAGGGCTGTGAATGGTTACCTTTACTTGAGGAGAGACTTGAAAATTCTGAGATGACACACTATGAAGGATGTAAAATCATAGTTGTGTATCAACAAGGCAGTAGTCAGTGAGCCATGGCAGACCAAACTGGATTGTTGAGATGTGCTTTCAAGCTGCCATAAAGAAATTAGAAGAATTTCAGACAGAAGACACAGTAGGAAACCCAAAAGAAGCTGTCTGTCTAATGAAATAGTCACCTCCTTAGGTGACCAATGAAATCCCATGAAATTCTTCGCAACAGCTGACAAAGTTATACTATATCAACTTGGGGAGATGGTATTTTAAGACAAAAGACCAAGAGATAAAAAAAAACATGCAAAAGATGAAAACGAGGAAATCAAACTGGACTTTAGCTCAAAACAAGAAATGAGAATCGAAGTCACAATTTTATGGCCAAAAGCTTGTTACCCAAGAACTATCAAATAGATAACAAAGACAGGCTTTTCGAAAGTGTCATCTGCCAACCTGGATACAACATTGGCCAACAAGATGACTTTTTAGCCTCTCAACCTAATTGAAGCCCCAAGGTGTGTTATTGGCAATCCAGACTCCTACCATGATGACAAGATGGTGCACACAAAGAAACAAACTAACCTCAGAAATGAGGCAATGTTTTTTAGACTCTGTAAGACACTAGGGGTCGCTGTTGCCCATTTCAACCCAACAGACAGACACACTGAACACAGGGTAAAATCACCAAGAAGACTTTTAATTATTCCTCTTCTTTTTGTAGTGCCCTGAAGCACCTCCACCACCATACACAGGCAAAAAGCAATAACAACAATACAACAACGCACATATCTCTCCTCCACACCACCCAGCAAGCTCTGTCCTCTACCTCGCAACTCCGGCTCGCTTGCTGGGTCTCCAACAGTCCTTTATATAGTCCTTGACCCAGAAGTGCTTCTCCTCTTCCGTTCACATGACTCGCCAGCATTTCCGGGTCAGATGGAGAACTTGCTTTCTTCTTCAGCCTGGAAGTACTTCGGGGCTTCACCCCCGTGACTTGATAGTACTTCCGGGCTATGGAAAAGATATGAGTCCACAGGTCCCCCAGCAGTGTCTCCTGGCGTCACCCATGGTATCCTGCAGGGCTGAGAAGCCGAACTCCAAATTCCATGGTGCCCTGCAAGAATCCTGGGCAGCTCTATGCTGAAGGGAACTCACCGGCTGGCGTCTTGGGGGAGGCAGTGTCCATCCATCCCCATCCTTCTCTTCTTTGGGCGTCCCAGCCAGGTTGACTTTTATTCAACTTCAGCTGTAACACAAAAGATAAATAGAATCCCCATAAGTCCAAATCCCTTAAATAGTCACAGAAATAGGTCAAAAAACACTAAATAAATAGTGTAAAGAATCCAAACAAAATGAATTCATTATCATTTCTGTTTGCATTAAAATTTTCTGAGTCTTTCCTGAGTTGATAAAAATAAAACATACGTGTGTTCTGCGGTTTTCTGACTCAGAGATTCATTTTCTGGTGTCAGTTGTTTATTCAGAGTCTTTATTTTTAAGTTTACAATTTTTCAACTTCTTTTACAGTGCTACTTTGTTTTTCTTCCATTCACTGCCACGTTGAGGCTAGTGTGTCACCTGTTGTCATGGGAATCCTACCCACAATGCACTGGGTTTGTGCGAAGGTGACATAATTGGCACGACTGCTTAAAGGCTAAATTGGGAAGCTTAACATTCTTTTGAGTTTTGCTTTAATTTGATCATTTTTTGGGATTGACTTTGGTTCTGAATTTTGATTTTTGGGTTCCCTTTTTTGGTTTTGTTGTTTCTTTCTTTGATCTTTGCTTTCTTTGCTTTGTTTTCTGGCCTCATCTTTTCTCGTAAAAAAAATGTCAGACCTTTTGTTGAGTTCACCACAGGACTCATAACATTGGCATTGCTCTGTCTGGATTCCTGCAGTTTGGTTAAAGATTTTGTTGCTTGTACTTCCTGGTTATTGACCCCTGCTATATTGTGTAAAGTACTGTATCTGTTTTCATTTCTTTTTGTATTAGCTTGCTTTAGAGTTTTGCCATCTTTTCCACCTACCTAGCCTTTCTTGCGCCATTTTGGAATTCTTATTCTACAAATTTAAAGGAATTTGTTTTTTTGCTTGTCCCAGTCCTAGAGGTTTTTACAGTTTCTGTCTATTCATATCAGGACATTTTGTGACATTGAACTATTTTCACTGAACAAGCCTCATTTTTGGGCCTAGGTAGGCCTGAAGCCTTTCTATTGTGTTTGGGAGCCCAGACCATTTTGTGTGGGGTTTTGGCCTCCCATTTTCTGTACTTTGGGTCTTAGCAACAGAGCAGGTAAAAATAGCAAAGCAAAGTAATATATGCTATTGCACTGGGTGTGATGAGGATGGATAGGATTAGAAATGAGTACATTAGAGGGTCAGCTCAAGTTAGATGGTTAGGAGACACAGTCAGAGAGGCGAGATTATGTTGGTTTGGACATGTGCAGAAGAGAGATGCAGGGTATAATGAGAGAAGGGTGCTAAGGATAGAGCTGCCAGGGAAGAGGAAAAGAGGAAAGCCTAAGAGAAGGTTTATGGATGTGATGAGAGAGGGCATGCAGGAGATGGGTGTGACAGAACAAGACAGGAAGATATGGAAGAAGATGATCAGCTGTGGCAACCCCTCACGGGAGCAGCCGAAAGAAGAAGAAGAAGAAGATACAATAATTAAATAACATAATATCAGAAAAATAAAATATAGAAAGTCAAAAACCAAAAAACAGGATTAGTAAAAAATACGAAAACCTATATTTAAACAACACCAAAAAGATTAAATAAGCAAAAAAATAAATAAATAAATAAACCTGAGCCAGGGGAATATTAGGACTTTACAAAAATTGTGATGAGAACAGGCCATTCAGCCCAACATACTCCTCCATCGTATTGAATGAGAATACCCAAAATAACATCAAGCTGAGATTTGATGATCCCTCAAGTCCTACTCTCTCCACCACACTACTTTGTAAATTATTCCATGTGTCTTTGGTTCTTTGCATAAAGAAAAACTTTGTAAAATTTGTGCTTAACAATTTTCCAACTACATCCCAATGTTCTTGTTGCAGAATTTACTTTAAGGTAACAGCTGGGACCCAACAACCCTAACTGCACAATAACAAACAGTACATCCACCGAGTCAAATGTGAGGATGAGCCCAGAATTCCTTCAGTGCCTAAAGCTTGTTGGCAAGCTCTGACTTTCCTGAAGCAGATGGACTGCTGATGTTGCATCAGCTCCTGGATGTAATTCTAGTAACCTGTGACTGATCCTATCCAGGGTGGGTTTCTGCTTTACACTTGATGTTGCCAGGATAAGTTCTGGATCCCATGACAGTATGATGAATAAGAACTCCTCAGAAAATCGATGGATGAATGGATAGAGGTTGCTCTATTTTCTTTTTGAATTTCATCTCAGTTTGCATTTTTCAAAGTAATGCCTGTTTCTGTGTATTTCTGCTGGACTGTAAACTCCATTTTCTTAAAACTTAAACTAAAGTATTCACAGCACATCACTTTTTCCACATTTTGTTATGTTACAGCCTTATTCCAAAATGGATTCAATTCATTTTTTTCCTCAGAATTCTACACACAACACCCCATAATGACAACGTGAAAAAGGTTTACTTGAGGTTTTTGCAAATTTATTAAAAATAAAAAAACTGAGAAATCCCATGTACATAAGTATTCACAGCCTTTGCTCAATACTTTGTCGATGCACCTTTGGCAGCAATTATAGCCTCAAGTCTTTTTGAATATGATGACACAAGCTTGGCACACCTATCCTTGGCCAGTTTCGCCCATTCCTCTTTGCAGCACCTCTCAAGCTCCATCAGGTTGGATGGGAAGCGTCGGTGCACAGCCATTTTAAGATCTCTCCAGAGATGTTCAATCGGATTCAAGTCTGGGCCACTCAAGGACATTCACAGAGTTGTCCTGAAGCCACTCTTTTGATATCTTGGCTGTGTGCTTAGGGTCGTTGTCCTGCTGAAAGATGAACCGTCGCCCCAGTCTGAGGTCAAGAGCGCTCTGGAGCAGGCTTTCATCTAGGATGTCTCTGTACATTGCTGCAGTCATCTTTCCCTTTATCCTGACTAGTCTCCCAGTTCCTGCCGCTGAAAAACATCCCCACAGCATGATGCTGCCACCACCATGCTTCACTGTAGGGATGGTATTGGCCTGGTGATGAGCGGTGCCTGGTTTCCTCCAAACGTGACGCCTGGCATTCACACCAAAGAGTTCAATCTTTGTATCATCAGATCAGAGAATTTTGTTTCTCATGGTCTGAGAGTCCTTCAGGTGCCTTTTGGCAATTTCCAGGCGGGCTGCCATGTGCCTTTTACTAAGGAGTGGCTTCTGTCTGGCCACTCTACCATACAGGCCTGATTGGTGGATTACTGCAGAGATGGTTGTCCTTCTGGAAGGTTCTCCTCTCTTCATAGGGGACCTCTGGAGCTCTGACAGAGTGACCATCGGGTTCTTGGTCACCTTCCTGACTAAGGCCCTTCTCCTTTTGATCGCTCAGTTTAGATGGCCGGCCAGCTCTAGGAAGTGTCCTGATGGTTTCGAACTTCTTCCACTTACTGATGATGGAGGCCACTGTGCTCATTGGGACCTTCAAAGCAGCAGAAATTTTTCTGTAACCGTCCCCAGATTTGTGCCTCGAGACAATCCTGTCTCGGAGGTCTACAGACAATTCCTTTGACTTCATGCTTGGTTTATGCTCTGACACTCTGAACTGTCAACTGTGGAACCTTCTATAGACAGGTGTGTGCCTTTCCAAATCCTGTACAATCAACTGAATTTACCACAGGTGGACTGCAATGAAGCTGCAGAAACATCTCGAGGATGATCAGGGGAAACAGGATGCACCTGAGCTCAATTTGGAGCTTCATGGCAAAGGCTGTGAATACTTATGTACATGTGATTTCTCTATTTTGTTATTTTTAACAAATTTGCAAAAAAAAAAACTTTTTTCACGTTGTCATTATGAGGTGTTGTGTGTAGAATTCTGAGGAAAAAAATGAATTTAATCCATTTTGGAATAAGGCTGTAACATAACAAAATGTGGAAAAAGTGATGCGCTGTGAATACTTTCCTGATGCACTGTACATCAAGCAAGTTTTAAAAAACGGTTTACGGATTGAAGGACAATTACTTAAGAGTTCTTCTGCTCTCTGTTTTGCATCCTGACAAGAAGAGTTAGGCCATGAACTGGAGACCACTGAGTCAGAAAGCTACCTAGCTGAGCTAAAGGGACCCCCTGCTCAAATGAGTAAGCAAGTCTCTGATGTCTAACTACGTCTGTGTGAATTACATCGCTGTCTCTCGCTACACCGCATCTTCCTTTGATTACATTTGAATATTTGAAATAGAGACGCCTAGTTCACTCTAACATTGACGTCACTATACGTTCCATGTTTTCGGCACTTATTAGCATTGTATAACATGGACAATGTGGATTCAGAAAGTCTTCTGAACCTTTCACTTTCTGCACACTTTATTGAATCAGAATCAGAGTCAAATTTATTGGCCAGGTATGCACACATACAAGGAATTTGACTCCGGTGTTGATGACTCCAGGTACAAGTTACATGATCAACAGTGCTGTAGATTTCATTTTAAATGGATAAATTTGCCATTTTTGCACATTAATGTACACTCAATAACTTATAACAAGAAAACAAAAACATCTCCTCAGAAAGGTTTGCAATTTTTTTCAAAGTAAAACATCTCTCATTCATGTAAGTATTCAGATCCCCAAGTAAGTACTTTGTGGATACCTCGTTGGCTTCACTTGAGCAAGTGTCTACAAGCTTTACACACTTAGGTTTGGAGCATGTACTGATACAGTATGTTGCCGCACCCACCACTTGATGAACCACCTCAGGATCCCAAATTAGGACCCGAGTGCAGCAGATTTGGGCGGTTTATCCCATTCCTCTTGGCAGATTTTCTCACGCTCTGTTAAATGGATGGGATGTGTCTGTAAGCAAATCCTTCCACTGACATCCTATGGGGCTTAAGTCTGGCTTTAGCTGGGACACTCAAGGGGAGACACGGACTTATCTTGAAGATACTGCATGGTATGCTTTGGATCATTGTCACTAAGGGTGAACCATTGTCCCAGTCTGAATTCATGTGAGCTTTGGAGCAGGTTTTCTTTGGCTGCATTCATTCTTCCTTCGATTCTGACCAGTCTTCCTGTCCCTGCTCTTGACGAGCTCCCACATAGCTGGATGATGCCATCACCATGCTTCACCGTAGGGATTTTAATAGGCAGTTGGTGAGCATTGTCTGGTCTTTTCCACACATAGTGCTTGGTGTTCTGCCCAAAGAGTTCCATTTTGTCACATCAGACCAGAGACTCTTTGTCTCTGTTTCCGTATGAGTTATTTAAATGCCATTTGGTAAACTCCTAGCAGGAGTTAGCCACTCTACCATAAACACCTGATCGATGGAGGTTTGCTGAGATGGCCACATCATATACAGGTTCTCTTATCTCACCAGAGGACTTCGGAAGTTATGACTGAGTGACCATTGGGTGCTTGGTCACCTCCCTGACCAAGGCCCTTCTTGTTGAGTGAAGGTCACACACTGGATGGGCGGGCATCCTGGCCAGGAGGTAGGAAGACTCCTTACTTGGATGGGAGGCCCCGAGTGAACATAATGGCATCCCAGCCAAGACAGGGAAGGAGGTCGCACCTGGACTATGCAGTACTAATGGATAGACGGACATCCCAACCAGAACTGATGGTTCCTTACACAGATGGGAAGCCCCAAATAAATGATCAGGCGACCCAACCACACATGGGTTTAATATCTTCCCTGGCCACAATAAAAGAAGAGGACAAGGAAGGACCATCTCGGGGAGATGTTTAATTCCCCCAAGAGTTAGATAGCAACAGTACTCCATATCGGTGCCCATTTGGGAACCATCAGGTAGTTGTAGTCCAGCAGCACAGCCCTGTTGAGGTTCGTGGGTGCTGCAAAGGGGAGCTGCAGGGAGATGTGCTCCTCAGTTTATGGGACTTCCATGTGACCCAGAAGTGTTTCCATCAGGCAGTAGTCCTGCCACCAGAAGTATTCCTGGGTCCTCAATAAAAGGGACTGTACTCCCTTATCCAAGCAAGTCGGAGCTGTGATAAAGGAAGGCAACACTCAACTGGAGGAGGGAGTGAATTGTGAGAGAGAGATTACTTGTGCTTTGTTACTTTTGAAGGTATTTTTGGTAAATAAACCATTCATTATTTGTGTATCCGTGTTTGGGGTTTGGGGCTCGCTGTTGGCCCAGATCCATCACATGAGTTATGCAGTTTGCCTGGATGGCCAACATTTGAAAGATTCTCTGTAGTTCAGAACATCTTCAGTTCCACAATAATAGAGGATTCTGAGTCCTCGGCTACACTCAAAGCTTTTGAAATGGTTTTATACCCCTGCCCTGTTCTGTGCCCCACCACAGTGTAATCATTGAGGTCTGCACAGAGTTTCATGGACTTCATGCTTTGGTTTTTGTCCTGGCATGCAAGTGTGAATTGTGGGACCTTCTATACTCAGGGGTGTGTCTTTCTAAACGATGCCCAATATGCTCAATTTGCTGCAGGTGGACTCAAGAAGAATTAAAGCAAACAGGACCACCTGACCACAATTTGCAGTACCACACCAAACAGTCCCCGTGACCCTGTGTTAGCGGGTTGGACAATGACTGACTGACTGGCACCAAAGGGTCTAAATACTTTGATGAATGAGTGATTTCAGTTTTTGATTATAAAACACTTTCAAATCTTTCTGAAAACATGTTTTCACTTTGTCAATGTGGGTTATTGAAAGTGGACTTGCAAACTGGCAAAATTGATCAATTTAACATCAAAAAAGTGTACAGAAGATCAGGAGGTCTGAATCCACAGTACAAGTTGTCACCTGTGAGAAGTTCCTCAGGGCCCTGTTTATCTGTGTTTTGTATCCTCACGGTAATATTTGGGGGCTTATTTGCAGAGGGCCGTCTTAACGTATGGTACAGAATGGGCACTGGCCGTGGGCCCCAGAAGCACAGGGGCCCACAATGTCTCTGATGTCTATGTCTGTTTCTGTTTTGCTATCAAAACAGGGGCCCCAGTGCACTACATTTTCCGGGGGCCAATGATGCTGTTAAGACGGATCACCTTTAGGGAAGGCCAAGTGTATCAGGAGACAGTGAGACTGAAGATTGTGAATGTTGCTCTGTAATCACACTCTCTTGGGTGTAGTTAGAATTCAGAGGCCCACTTGCTCACTTGACCAGAAGCAGCTCCCTCCAAGGCCTTGAGGCTTTTCCATATGAAGATGTTAAATACAACAGACCCCCACGAAGTTGCAGTTCAGGGTTCATGGCCTCAGTCATTCACAGATTTTTCCATAGAACCTAACTAATAATTGTTAGCAGAAACCGCAAATATCCTCTGCAATTTTTTTATGGCTTTTTTCGTGGCAATACTGTACTATAGAGAGATCACAAAGTAACCGTAGAGGAAAAGGCGGCTTGTGATGATGAAAGTAGCCAATCCGAGAGTGTTATTCATTTCTCCTTGCTGCTGACTGGCTTCTGCTCTGTGACGTATCTCAGATGCAGCCCAGCATTCCTGCATCATAACAGTTTACCGCGTGTAGCTATCTCGAGTGTTTCGCTGAGTGTTCTCGTGTTTTTCGTTTTGTTCTTCTTAAAGCCCTAAGATGCCACCCAAATGCCCAGCACCTTCTAAGATTTCTGGCAATGAATCTAAGCATGGGATCCTTTATATAGTTTGGGCTCTCAAAGTTAATAATGGCATCGATGCTGCCATTCAGACATATAAAACCCTCCTTGCCACTATGAAGGAACAACAACAGCAACTTCCCATCACAATGTCCCTCAAACCTATCAAGAAAAGCCAGCATGAAACTCCACCAGAGGAAGACCTGTTAGAAGATATGACTCCTCCTGAAGTGCCTGAAGAAGAGGAGCCTCCCGAAGGAGCTGTAAATCCTCTGCTTTGCTGTTCAGTCATTATCTTCATTACAAACCTTCATCGCACTGCACAGCTAATTCATCATTAACATCATCTTCAATCAATATCATTCATTATTGGTGAGTACCCATACATTTTACTTTAATTTTATTGAATTAAATTATTACTGTATTTACCCTACTTATACCAATGAAAATGTGCTTGCATGAATTACAGTACATATAGGGGTAACATCGGTATTTTACATTCTAGCACTGTGGGAAACATAGTAGTATAGTACTGTACAGTATACGGGTTTACCTTTACATTCTTTTTGACAGTAACTAGAAAGATTACAATATGTAAGCTTTCGAGGCAACTCAGGCCCCTTCTTCACTGTGAAGAATAAGAGCCTTGTTTGTGGTGAATGGAGCCTTTATGGTGGTCATTGCTTTATCTGGGGGGGTGCTGGATTTTCATCTTTTCAGATTTATTTCTTCTTGCAGGGCTCCATCAGTAGCTGTGCCAAACCAATGTGGGAAGCTATGTGTGAAGTCTCATTACATTGTATGTGAGCGATGAATTCAGTTTGTCTTCGGTGACTTTATTTTCCTCTATAGTACTGCACAATCCCACACAGGACATTTTCTTTTTTTGTTAAAATTCAATCTTCACATTTAGATATTAAAACAAATGATAATTATCTAAAAAAATGAATTCAGCCGGAGACGTCCATCCATTTTCTAAGCCTTCTTATACACAGGAGGGTGACAAGGAAGATGAAGCCTAACCTAGCCAAGGCAGGAACAACCCCCGGACAGCTCATGACAAGGTGAACACACACACACACACACACACTCACACTCAACAAGGGGCCAGTTTAGCAGCACCAATCCACCAAACCTGCATGTCTTGCGACTTTGAGAGGAAATCCACATGGACAACATACAAACTCCCCACAGGGAATGTCGGGGACTTGAAGCCCAGTCTCCTTGTGCAGTGCTACTACTGTACCACCATGTGTTATGGCCAAGCCAGGGTTCCTCCATGGCTCATGTTTAAAGCACTGTTATGCCTTCATGGTTCTTTCTTCATTGTCATTCATTGTTGTCCGTTGTTTGCAATAACATACTGTAGTTCTGGTCATTTTTTATTTATCTAATTATGTATTTTTCTGTTAAGTTTAGTTAGTATTTAGTATCTAGGAGTATCTTTCAGTTCCATGAACTTTGTAAATGGATCCCCAAGAGGCGGAGCCACCCTTCTGTCACCGTTAGAGGATAAGCCAATAAAAGAAGGCTTTGAAGTGGGCCCTTCACAGTTCATTTAAAAGCACCCTGGTGGATTTTGATGGCCCTAGTGAATTATGATTTTGTTCTTCATATTTTTGTACTGGTTTTCAATTTTTTGTCACAGTTTCATGGTTTATTCTTCTGCATTTTAATTTGGAACTCATTTGCTTCGGATTGCCTTTTAGGCGATTCCTTTTTTGATTTTTTTTTAACCTTTATTTGTATTTTTTCATTCAACAAATCTTCCTTTATAAGTTGTGTTTCAGTTAGGGTTCCCCCTGGCTGGGGCTCAAATGTAATTTTATGTTGTTTTTGTTAATTTTTTTATGTTAACAGTTTTGGTTATTTAGTTTCTATGTGTCCGTGTGAATTCTGTTGTGTTCCTTTTGTGTTGTAGATGGTCCCCCAAGAGGTAGGGCCAGCTGCTCACCGTCATCGAGGGTCTGCAATAAGACCTACACAAAGAACCACGGACACTTGGAATAAGCTACCAAGTAGTGTAGTAGACAGTAGGACTTTAGGGACCTTCAAAAGTCGACTTGATGTTTTTGGATCGGACTGACAAGCTTTGTTGGGCTGAATGGCCTATTCTCGTTTAGAGTGTTCTAATGGTCTAATGTAAGAACACCACAAATTATCAAAAGGGTGAAACAGGCTGTACAGCAGACTTCAGAATTTAGCACAATGTCAGTTGACAGCTTTAAACATTTCAGGCTGGACTTTTCACCAAATTTTTCATTGACAATTAACCTATAAGCCATATAAAATACAAAAATTGTCTACGTTTTTTAGAAATAATTTAGCCATCTGATTCATCCTTTTATACTCCATTTATGGAATTGTTAAGGGAAAACTGGAATGTACTGAACAATTTGCAAATTCATTTAGAAGAATGTATAAATGGTGAAGCTCATTTGAGAATAGTTATAAAAAATGTTATTAAAGACCAAGTAAATAAACAGCATCAATAGATTATTTTTGTCACTACTTTATTCCTTATCTGGTTCAAGTAGAGAGAGAGGTTGGGGGAATGTGCTGCTTACAGCACCCAGCACACGGCCAGCCACCCGCACTGAGATTCAAGTGCATCTGTGCAACAGGTGACACCTTAACTCCACATTTTTATTTATTTGTAGGCACCTTTCTAAACACTCAAGGACACCGAACAACAGATAAAACACACATTATAAACAAAATTAAAAATACAAAATTTAAAATCAGGCAGAGCAATTGTAGCCAAAGAGAAAAAGCAGTCTTAAACAAATGAGTTTTAAGTTTAGATTTGAAAAATGAGAATGAATCAATGTTTCTAAGTTCAGAAAGTAATGAGTCCTAGAGCTGGTGGTAAGACAGACGAGGGGGACAATCAAGTGGATGGAGGAAGAGGATCTAAGGGTGAGGGAGGGAATGGCAACATGGAGGAGGTCAGAAAAATATGGAGGGGCAAGGTTGTGGATAACCTTAAAAGTTAACAGAAGTCAATACGGAAATTAACCGGAAGCCAGTGAAGCTGCTGCAAGATGGGAGTGATATGGTGAATAGATGGGGTTCAAGTAATGAATTCTGGACCAGTTGAAGCTTACAAAGATATCTGTGAGAAAGACCAAAGAAAGGGGAATTGCGATAATCCAAACGAGAAGTGACGAGGCTATGAACAAGGACAGCAGTGGTGTGCGGAGTGAGGGAAGACCAAATACGATTAATGTTACGCAGGTGGAAATATGTAGACCGGGAGATGTTATTGATGTGGGACTGAAAAGATAAAGTACTGTCAAAGATGACACCCAGACTCTTAACCTGTGGGGAAGGGGAGACAGAGGAATTATCAATAACAAAGGAAAAATGATCAGTTTTGGATAATGTTGATTTTGTACCAATGAGGAGAACCTCAGTTTTGTCACTATTTAATTTAAGAAAATTTGAAGAAAACCAGGATTTGATTTCTGCTATGCAATCAGTAAGTGGGGAAGGTGGGAAGGAAAAAGTAGGTTTGCTAGTGAGGTAGAGATAGGTGTCATCAGCGTAACAGTGGAAGCTAATCTTATATTTACAAAAGATATTGCCGAGGGGAAGGAGGTAAATAATGAAAAGGAGGGGTCCCAGGACAGGGCCTACTTAAAGTAACAGCGGTGGGTTGGGATGTGAAAGTTTTAAGGTGAACAAACTGAGTGCGTTCCACCACACTAAAGTGTGAGGTTTTTTTTTTTTTTACAACCAACCCCCAAGTTTTGCCTGTAAGTTGGAGGACCTGCTTGCAGGTTAAAGTCATATCCAGGATGGAGCATTTGCAGGGTAAAGGCCTTGCTCGGGGGCCCAGTGGAGTAAAGTCACTTGTGGCATTTATGGGATTTGAATCTGCAACCTTCCAATTGCCAGCACAGGTCCTTACCTCAGAGCCATCACTCCACCCATTGCAATTAGGCAAGTGACTAACTTGAGTGACCATTCCTACTGTTCTCTCAAAATTCATCATACCCAAGTGCTGCACCCGTCATTATGGAAAATTAATTTCTTTCAACTTTACCAAAGTTTATACTAAGCATATACGCTGGTGGTGATATAGCTCAGAAATCTTTTCCCTGTTTTGAGTGATAATTATTGTGTTATCAAGAATATGTCTGATTTTCTCTTGTAGCATTATTCATCTGTGAAATATGCTTGAATGAAAGCAAAAAATTGCACTTTTTATTATATACCCATTGTTAATTTGTCTAGGTATGGCTCTGATGTTATAGTGATATTTGTCTGCTTGGATTCCAATACATTACCCATCAAAGATAAGTGGTAAAATACTTGCAGAAATGTTTGATATCTGTATACCTTCAGTGACTTTCCTTGGTATCCTTGTATGTTTGAGCCTCTCTTCCAGGCACTCCCTCTACCGAGTGTGTCTCAGTAAAACCTGCTTCTCAGACTCTGTCTTATTAAGGCGCCTTGCTCGACTCCTGTCTGCTTATATACTTTATACTTTGCCTTTACTCTTCCTCATTTGTCTCACACTCTCACTTCTTCTTTCGACTACATCAGCAAAGCCAAACTGACCAACCAGATTGCTTTGAAGGACAGGACACACACACAAACATTAGTGTTTTATTGTATGGTAGATGTTATGGTGTATAAATTCTACAAATTATTCTCTATATTTCCATTATATTTTGCTCAATCCCAACAAGATGAATTCAGATGCAGGACACTTGTATAAGCATTATGATAACAAAAGCATATCCTCTTCCCTTATACCTCACTTTTATAACAGTTGTTCACAACATAGTGCTAAATTGGTTTACAGCCTGGGAAAGGAAAACAAGCCGATACCCCAAGCAACATTAAAAGACTTTTTTTATTTTAGAAAAGATAGATATAAGAGTTTGAGCAAAATTCATCCATCATATTGACAGCCAGGCAATCAGGTGCATGCAACAATCATGTGTTATGAAACCCCAGCATGACATTTTATAATAAATATGCCTCGTGTGAAAGTAACATCAGAAGAGAAAACAAAGACATGTGTGACCAGTTTTCATCCAATCGTCAGTTAACGGCATTTTCATGAACATCGATTGCTAAATCAAATGCCACCCTGATTCCTTTCAGTAAGCTTTTTTTGAGACTATTTATCCAGACTTTACTATCTATCTTATTTTTTATGACTTATTATTGTTCTTTAATAAATATTAACTTGTTTCATCTTTCTGTACTTTGTCTTTATATGCAGAGTGATTGAAGTAATAAAGTAGTTTTTTTGAGCACCTGGAACAGCCAGAGGTTTGCCATACTCTCTGTGCTGTGACGTTTATTAAGGCTGAGGGGTCAGAGCACTACCCGATAGTAGGGAACAGTACATAAAGTAAGACATCTTTGGTTGATAAATGGCGTATAACCCAAGATGCTGAGCCTTTGTATGTTTAGATATATATATATATATATAGATATATATATATATATATATATATATATATATATCTCAGACCTAAATACTAGAAATATTATATATATATATATAAACATTGTATGCTGTTCATGCCGATAATAAGTAAGTCAGTTGAAGTGCTAAGAGAGTGACAGGTTGTGTTATTTTTATAGCACTTGTTAAAGTGCTAGACGTTAACCAGCTGTGTGTGTGCCATTCATAGGGCACTGTTGTGGTTAGGGTCTGTATGTGTATATCTATGTATGTGTGTGTTATTATCAGGGTGCAGGAGTAGACCAATCCAATAACAAACCTGACAAATGTAAGGGGTAGACAGACGATAGCACAGTAGATATGCCCAAAATAGCAGAGTACAATGAGTGTGTGAATTAATACAACCACATACAGGGCCATGATCCATGCCTCCACTACTGAGGCAGTGCCTGCTGCGGCAGTAATCCTTGCACCTGTTGGTAGATGCCAGTAGTAAAATAAACTGTCACACTGAAGATGGAGGCCTTTCAGGCTTGGCTAGCCTGTGGGACTCTAGAGGCCGTTGACAGGTATCAACAAGCCAAGCAGAGTGCAGCAATGACAGTTGTGGAAGCAACAACTCTGGCGTTTATAGCAGGGATGGAGTGCTGCTGACCTCTCTTGGCAGTACAGTCGGACAGTGGAAGGAGCACTTCAAAGACCTCCTAAATCCCACTGACATGCCATTCTTTAAGGAGGCAGAGCCAGGTGTCTCAGAGGACAACTCACCCGTCACTGGAGCTGAGGTCGCTGAGGTAGTTCATAAAAAACTCCTCGGTGTCAAGGATCAGAAGATGGATGATATTTGCTTTGAGTTCTTTAAGGCTCTGGACATTGTTTGGCTGTCTTGGCCAACACATCTTTTCAGCACTATGTGGAGGTTGGGGAGAGCGCTTGTGGATTGGAAAACTGGCATGATAGTCCCAATCTTTAAGACAAGGAATCAGAGGGTTTATTCCAGCTTTTGGAGGATCACACACAGCCTCCCTGGGAAGGCCGACACCATGGTTCTGGATTGGAGGATCCTGCTGTTGGTTGAGCCTCTTTTATTCTGGAGGAACAATGCAAATTTTGTGACCCTTGTAAGTATTCTGGAGGGTTCCTGGGAGCAGGCCTAACCAGTCCACATGTGTTTTGTGTAGTTGGAAAAGACATATGATTGCATCCCTCGAGATGTCCTGTGGGGGGGTGCTTCAGGATTATAGGATACTGACCCAGCTATTGTGGGCTATTCGGTCCCAGTAGAACCAGTGCGAAAGCTAGATTCACATTACTGGCAGTGTCAGACCGGTAGGTGGGCGAATACACCAGGCTTGCCCTTTATCACTGATTCTGTTCATACTTTTGATTGACAGAATTTCTAGGCTAGGCCAAGTGGTGGAGGGTGTCCAGTTTGGTGACCTCAGAGCTGCATCACTGTTTTTTTGCAAATAATGTGATCCTGCTGGCTTCATCTGGCTGTCAATTTAGATATGCACTTGGGTGGTTTGAGGCCGAGTGTGAAGTGGCTGGGATGAGGATCAGCACCTCCAAATCCAAGGAAGTGGTTCTCAGCAAGAAAAGGGTGGAGTACTCTGTTCGGGATGGGGATGTGCTGCTGGCTCAGGTGGAGGAGTTTACATATCTTGTGGTCTTGTTCACAAGTGAGGAATGAAAGGAGTGAGAGATTGATAGGTAGATGAGAGCGACATCCACAATCATGCGGATGTGGTACTGTTTGGTAATGGTGAAGAGAGAGCTGAGGTGAAATGCAAGGCTCTTGATTTACTAGTTCATCTACCTCACCCTTACCCTCACCTATGGCCACAAGCTGTGGGTAGTGAACTACAGTAGACCGCAGATCTTCTTCTTCTTCTTCTTCTTTTGGCTGCTTCCGTTAGGGGTCGACACAGCAAATCATTTTCTTCTATAACTTTCTGTCCTCGGCATCTGATTCTGTTACACCAATCACCTGCATGTTCTCTCTCACCACATCCATAAACCTTCTCTTGGGCCTTCCTCTTTTTCTCTTGCCTGACAGCTCTATCCATAGCATCCTTCTCCCAATATACTCAGCATCTCTCCTCGGCACATGTCCAAACCAACGCAATCTCGCCTCTCTGACTTTGTCTCCTAACTGTCCAACTTGATCTGATCCTCTAACGTACTAATTTCTAATCCTATCCATCCTCGTCACACCCAAATCTTAGCATCTTTAACTCTGCCACCTCCAGCTCTGTCTCCTGCTTTCTGGTCAGTGCCACCGTCTCCAACCCATATAACATAGCCGGTCTCACTACCGTCCTGTAAACCTTCCCTTTCACTCTTGCATTTGTCCGTCTGTCACAAATCACTCCTGACACTCTTCTACACCCATTCCACCCTGCCTGCACTCTCTTTTTCACCTCTCTTCCACAATCCCCATTACTCTGTACTGTTGATCCCAAGTATTTAAACTCATCCACCTTCGCCAACTCTACTCCTTGCATCCTCACCATTCCACTGACCTCCCTCTCATTTACACACATGTATTCTGTCTTGTTCCTACTGACTTTCATTCCTCTCCTCTCTAGAGTATATCTCCACCTCTCCATGGTCTCCTTAACCTGCTCCCTATTATCGCTACAGATCACAATGTCATCAGCAAACATCATAGCCATGGGGACTTCTGTCTAATCTCATCTGTCAACCTGTCCATCACCATTGGAAATAAGAAAGGGCTCAGAGCCAATCCCTGATTTTATCCCACCTCCACCTTGTCCATCCTTTTGGCAAAATCCACTATCCTCTGACCTTCTTCATTCCTCTCCTTGACACCATACCTACCCATCAACTTCATTGTCTCCACTGTTCCCTTCACCAACATGCCCATTGAAATCCGCTCCAATGACCACTTTCTGTCCCTTGGGTACACTGTTCATCACTTCATTCAACTCACTACAAAAATGTTCTTTCTCATCCATTGCACACCCAACTTGCGGTGCATATGCACTAACAACATTCATCATCATACCTCCAATTTCCAGCTTCATAATCATTACTCTGCCTGACACTCTTTTCACTTCCAAAACACTCTTGACATACTGTTCCTTCAGAATAACCTCTACTCCATTTCTCCTTCTATCCACACCATGATGGAAAAATTTGAATCCACCTCCAATCCACCTGGCCTTACTCCCCTTCCATTTAGTCTCTTACACGCACAATATATCAACCTTCCTTCTCTCCATCGTATATGCTAACTCTCTCCCCTTACCAGTCATACTGCCAACATTCAAAGTTCCTACCTTCAGTTCTACTCCCTTTACCTTCCTCCTCTCTTCCTGCCTCCAGACACGTCTTCCCCCTCTTCTTCTCCTTCCAAGACAACCCCAAATTCCAGCACAAACTCCTCCAGCACCCTGTTGGCTAACAGTACTGGTGGCGGTCATTGTTAAACTGGCGATCGACCTTTCCGGTATGGAAATTTGTATTGTTGTCCGCATATTGATTTGGCAAAGTTTTACACTGGATGCTCTTCCTGACGTAACCCTTACCATTTATCCGGGCTTGGGATCAGCACAAAGAAACACACTGGTTTGTGCATCCCCAGTAGACCACAGATACAGGTGACAAAAATTAGTTTCCTTTACAGGTTGTCTGGGCTCAACCTTAGAGATAGGGCGAGGAGTGCAGACATTCAACAGGAACAGAAAGTAGAGCTGATGGTCCTCTGCATCAAAAGGAGCCGATTGAGATGTTTTTTTATTAATCTGATTAGAATGTCTCCTGAGCATCTTCCTGGGGAGGAGTTTAAGGTATGTCCAAACAGTAGGGGACCTGGGTATAGACCCAGAACAGATTCAGGAGGAGATGGAGTAGGTGGTGGGAAAAAACATCTGGGCATCTTTGCTTAGACTGCTGCCCCCACACTCTGGGCCCAAATAAATGACAGAAGATGAATGGATGAACAGCATGATAATAGGCTACCAGGTGGCTCTCTGCCTTATGTTGATTAGTCTTTGGCCCAGCCCAGAGAGACCAAGAGATGGCCTTCCTTTAGCATGGAAAATGTCAAGGATTGAGTAAGCCTCTGTATAAGTCTTAATTTAAAGGAATTCTGTGGCTTCTAGACACACATCCTGAATCAGTGTGTTTATAATTCCCAATAAAAAAAACTCAGGTTCAATTTAGGCCCACCCCCAAACTCTGAGGGAGGAAATTACAATAGCTTACTTTCTTTTAAAATTAGATTTTAACAGTCATTAACTTCTCTGTTTACACGTCTTAAAATATGACACTGTTAGACATTAGAAAAAATAGAAAATACATCTCTCTATTATAAAAAAAAAAATCTTGCGAGGAGATGTGGTCTTCTGAAGAGAGACAGAGAGACACTTCAGAGAGGCAGAGACACTTTCACTTCCCGCAACACGGTCAAGTCACGTCATACTGACATCCATTAGAAGCATGTTCCCGTGAGACTGTGACCTAGGCAAGGAAAGTAATAATCAGCCCGGAACAAGTGGAACTGAAAACCTTGCAGGCCCAAACGGGGTCAGAAATAAAAGACAAAGAGTAAAAGACACAGTAGAACTTCATACAGATGTTCAAAAATGTTGGCGCCATACACATGCAGAGCAGGTAACAGATTATGAAAACAGAAGAATTTGAAAGGCCCCAAAAAACCCTTGATGTGATACACACGCAGAGTATGTTCAAAAATATGACAGTACTAAAATTCGAAAGTGTCCAACTAAACTACAGATCGCATTCATGAAAACAAATGGAAATTATTACTAGGTGAAATAATGGAACAGCAAAAAGAGATCGAATATATGGACATAGGTGATATTTCAGAAGTATGTATATATTGTAAGGCTTTAAACTTTAAGTCGGAGACTTGTAGATCGTCTAATTTGTGTTGTCATTAGGGAAAAGTAGTGTTGCTTCCCAATGAAGAGGTGTTTCCGCAAGAATTAAAAGATTTGTTGTTTGGTGAAAGTTAAATCCACAAACGCTACAAGCAAAATATATGCGTCCACAATAATCTTTTTGCATTAGCATCATTCAATGCACAAAACGTTGATTTACACAATAATGGACCATAGGAGAGAATCTGTGTTCCTGCAACAATTACAGCAACGACAAGTTTAATTTAAAAAAAAACACAATTTGGTCAGCTGTATCTTTATGATCACGAAGAAGCAATGTAATATAGAATCGAAAGAGTTAAACGATCCAACGTATTAGAAATTATACAGTCAATAATGGATATAAATCCATACGTCCAAAAGTATCGCACTTTACACAAAATATATCAGCAAAACACGGACAAAGAAATTTTCTTGGATTTCTATATGAATGCGAAAGATCACAGTTGCATTTATAATAAACCCACATGTGACGAATTGTCAGCAATAATAATTTCGAAAGACGGAGATATCAAAGACAGAGTAGATATTCGTGTATGTCCAAAGGCAAAGCAGGATTCATCATTTATGTCAAATACATCGCCACATGCTGGCCCTTTACTCTTTCCTTTGCTTTTCCCAGATGACAAAATAGGACAGTCGTACAATATGAAACAAATGCATTCAGAAAAACGAATAACACCCACACAATATTTCACGTCAAAATTAGTGATATGTTCCCATGTATTTAACCCACTTCTATCATTTCAACATTTATCGCAACATTACATTATTAATACGTATGTAAAAGTTGTAGCTAATTGTCTCTTCTTTATTAAATCAGGTCAAGCTAAACTTAGAAGGAAATGTATGCAAAGTCTCATTGATCACGTTCAAAATTCAAATATCAATAGTTCAAACAAATTCAAAATAGGTAAAGCAGTAATATTACCTTCATCATCAAGGTAGTCCAAGAGCATGGCAACAGTTATATCATGATGCAATGGCAATATCCAGAACTATTGGTCAGCCAGATGTATTTCTTACAATGACGTGCAATCCACAATGGACAGAAATCCGCAGCTTCTTGAGAACAATGCCACCGGCTACATTGTCTCTGGATATTCCCACTTTCATAAGTAGATTGTTTTATCAGAAAGTCTTATTTTTATTGAATGAACTTGAAATGGTGTTCGGACAAAAATAAGATCTTGATATGCCATTTGTATTAAATTGTTTATAGTTTTCTGTGAGAATAGCTTTTGCAATGACAATGAACAAATTACAAGGACAAACATTTGAAAAAGTCATTTTTTTATAAGAGACAAACAAACGATATTCACTTAGGGCCAGTTGCATTACCATGCTGTAAGACCAAACAAGAAATCAAAATTCAATGCGATCTTGAAGAAAAGTTCATTCCAAATATTGTTTTTACTGAAGTTTTAATATGAAAAGTGAACATAATGCATATGTAACATATTCCCATGAAAACAAAAACACTTTAAATTGTATGTACACAGGACCAAACCTCTGAGTTGGCGAGCGAAGTGAGCTTTAACTAATATTCTAGATATTGTTCTCTGTTACCCAGGTTAGTATAATACAGTACTGTTCTAAACCTGCCAGTCCCACAACTTTTGTACCATCATGGGATCCTAGCGTGTTGAGGGTTTATTGAGGATGACTATTCACCTGTTTGGTTGTCCTGAATGAATTGTGTGACGTTTTGAGTCAGTAGTGGTGCATTCAGATCTAACTATGCAGATCCAGATCGTCTGGATGACTTTGATTTATGTGGGGACCATTCCAGTTCGGTGCGAAAACGATTCTTCATGTCGTCAGTTCGCACACTTTTCGATGGTCCGGGATTTTCCGGATGATTTTCTATGAAGTAAACTTAATAAGTTATAGTGTAATGAAAATTGCATAATTAGATCTGGACCACCCTATACAGAGTAGGAACTATATGGGTACACGAAGAGTCATCAAGCCACCACCATGCTCTACTTATGGGAGTAGGAGCACTTACCTCATCCAGTGCACACATATTCCACATTGTAATACAGACTTTTAGACTTTGATGTATTAGAAATGGCTCCGTGGGTTCTTCCTACTAAGGAGCATCTGAGAATGAAAGAAATTGGTAGGATAACTTCCAGTTAGTCAGTTGGAGACTATGACAATCAAGTACAGACAGGAAAAGTGGCTGGAAGAGTGCAAAAAAGTATTTAACAGGTATTATGGTCAGATTTGTAAGGAAGTCCTGTTATTACCATGAATCCAGCTACTGTGTGAAATGATATGCCGACACCGTATTGAGATGATAAAGTTTACATTAAAACTGTTGGTCTGATCACCTAATCTATCCATTTAGGTGAGAAGGGAGGGATGGGTCTTTAGAGATAGCAACTTGGGGGTATGCCAGTTTCCCCATACAGCAGAAAATCCAGAGGAAGATATAAGAAACAGAACCTTTCTGAAATGTGCACTGGTAGTCCACACTCTTTCGGCCTGTGCCTTATTCTTTTCCCAGTTATATAAATACATAAACCATCAGTTCTGCGGTAGCCAGAGTGGCATAGCCAGGATATTTTACCAGGCCTGAGAAAGGCAGGATGAAGAGGAGTTGCTTTAAAGCTGTCAGCGAGATAATGAAGGTAGACTTCCCACAAGATCCAGAATATCATTTACTAATCCGGGCGACTACACGTTAGTGTTATCTTCTCTCTGGGGCTTCGCTCCTGGCTGTATCTTTCCTGCTGCCTTTCCCCTAATGACCCCTTCACATTTTAATTATTTTTCCTTTTACCCCTGAGAATTGGGGGTGGGGGTCTGCTTGGCAGCCTCCAGTCATTCCCAGTTACTCAGGGGTGCTGTTAATTGTAGCTGCCACCTGAGGCACCACCATTTAAAGCTCAGTGTCTGCTCGGCTCTTTACTCAGTTTTTATTTTTTGATGTTTGTGCTTCTGTTCCTTTTGTTTAGCAAAGGCTTTAGATTTGTTTTCACTTTCTGAGTTTGAATATTGTACAATTCTGAAGATTTCTGGTCATGGCTTTTTACCTTTTGTGTATGAATACTAAATTTGTCCTTTAGACTTCATTTCTTTTGAGTTGACCCGTCTTGAGCTTTTGAATTCTTTTATTGGAATTGAATGATTACGGAGGGCCATCGAGCTTAGCATTTGTCACCTCAGCGCTTTTTTGTTTAAGCCCTTTTGTCTTTTAAGGTCTCATTGTTCATTTCATTTACTTTTTTCTTTTACTTAATTGTTTGATTATTTTGTCATTATTATTTTTGCACAATGAATTAAAATCAATTTTGGCTTAGAGGTGTTCCTTGACAGGCTAAATTCTAACAGTCACCGTGAAAGAGAAATGTCTCCAAATGGTTAATTAGGATTTATTTGAATTATTCACTTGTATTTATCTAGTTTGCCTGAATGAGAATTTTTTTTTTTCCCCCATTGAAGATTTGTAGCGGACAGAAGCCGCTAAGATTCACACCGTCGTGCGTGACGGTGATTTATTTATTTTACTGGAGGATTACCAGGGACAACCCCAGCCTTGGGACGACACACACACACACACAGAAAACACGACACACACACACACACAGAAAACACGCTGGGAACTTAAACGCTAAAAAAAAGTATAATGAATATAAATTAACTAATTGAGACAATAATACCACCCCTTATCCCTTCGGCGATATTACATTTAACAAATAAACACGACAAACACGCAGTAAAGTCCATGTATGAAATGATCAACGGTGAAGTTATGTCCAGTGATTTGTATGAAGCGAGGGAAATGGAAAAACACAGTCCTACCGGTAGTTGCTGAAGTAGGTTGACAGATGAATGGTTCAGGAGCGCTCCTTCTTCCGTGAAAGCCAATGAATCCAGACAACGTCCACAGTAACACTAAACAGGTAGGCAAATGATTCCAGACCCCAACAACAATACCATCCAGGACACGAAGATGTATAGCAGGAAAACCGCAGTCAGTTCAACAGATATTACAAGCACCAAACAAACAAGAACAAACTTTTTTTTCCTCTTCGACCCCTGCCCTCCTTTTAAACGCCTCTGGCCACCTTGGACCCCAACAGCCCCTGCAAGGACTGCTGGGAGATGCAGTTCTATCTAATGGTAGCACTGCTACAGATTAATGATTGAGTTAAATTGATTGTGCTAGTTAACTAGTGCCGCAGGTGACAGAATCAGAGTGTAACAAGAAGGGTTTGGAAGCTTGTGATTTATTTTTAATTGGATGTTTATATATTTTACTCACTGAAGTACGTGACACTGCCCAGGTACAATGCCCTCCATAATGTTTGGGACAAAGACACACTTTTCCTTGATTTATACCTCTGCTCCACAGTTCAAGCAATTCAGACTTTGTGATTAAAGTGCACATTGCAGACTTTCATTGAAGGAGATTTGCAGACATTTCAGTCACACCATATAGAAATGACAACACTCAATCTACACGGTCCCCTCATTTCAGGGCACCATAATGTTTGGGACACAGCAATGGCAGGTCTATTAAAGCCGTCATATTTAGGACTTTGTCACATATCTTTTATATGCAATGACTGCTTGATGTCTGCGATTCATAGACATCACCAGATGCTGACAGTCTTCTCTGGTGATGCTCTGCCAAGCCTCTAATGCAGCCATCTTCTGCACTTGCTTGTTTGTTCCCTTCAATTTTCTTTTCAGTAAATGGAAGACCTACTCAATTGGACTTAAATTGGGTGGCTGGCTTGGCCACTCAAGAGTTTTCAATTTTTTAGCTCTGAAAACCCCTGTGTTTCCTTGGCAGTATGTTTGGGCTCATTATCTTGTTGTAGGATGAAGGGTCACTTAATGAGTTTGGAGACATTTACTGGACTCAGAATACACCTCAGAATTCATTGTGCAGCTGCCATCAGCCGTTCCATCATCAATGAAGAAAAGTGTGTCAGTACCTGTGGCAGCCATACTTGCCCCAGCTATATTATACACTCACTATTCTTGCTCACCAGGATAAGCTTTTTATATGTTATAATGTTATAAATTTTGTTGTGTTTTGTGATTTGTATTTTGGTGTGTTTTACAAATGCAAATTTGCTGTTTAGAGGACCCCTTTACTAGGATACTAATGCAAAACTCATCTTCATCATCATCATTATTATTCTGCTCCTCATGCATTATCACAAATAAGAGAAAATAAACACCATTGTAGGGTAACCAAAGTGTGAGCGACTTCATAAATGCAAATTAAGGTTTAATTAAATGTATTCATCCATCCATTCATTATCCAACTTTATTTAATGCAACTTACTATTCTTGTCCTACAGAAGCCGCAGTAGCAGTGGGCAGGAGACAATAATGGCCTGTTTATGGCACTTCTGTTACACTTCAAGTCGTACATGATTGTTCCCTCTGAAGATCATTTGGTTTATTTCATATCTATAACCTCCTTCAAGTGTCGCTGTTAATGTATGCATTTCAGGGGGCAACAAACTGAATATGGAGGAAAATTTCGGATAAAACTAAATTAATTATTTCTTCATTTATGAATTCCAGCGCATATAACATGAAATGAGCCCAGTAATGAAAGCTGACACTTTTATTCATCAAAGCTGAGGGCGCGAGTTCTGGCGAAATACTGCTTTTTAGTTGGTGAATCGGTAGCTTGGAAATGAACCTTGGGCCATCAAGTGCCACATTGACAGCAGACACTTCAAATGTAACTTTTCTTGAATTGATGTGGCCGTTTCACGGAGTCATTCTGGGCATTCATATCTGATGCGCCGTCACAACTTTGAGCATGCGCATGAGCCACAGGATTCCAAAGTCAAGCAAAGCGCATACGTCCACTCTGCTTGTGATTCACCAATCAAGAAACAGCACCTACTAGAGCCCGCCCCCTCAAATTTGATGACACTTTTCTCTTCAGGGTTTGCTTCATGTTGCCTGTGGTTTCACTGAAACAAATAAATTAAGAAATAATTAAATAACTACTTAAAGAAATAAGCAGTAAAAATATATTTCGTGACATTTATTTATATTCACATGTCATGAAATTATTTATTTATTGCATTGTTATTCATTTATTGTATGTTATATATCCCTTCATTATCGTGATCCATTGCTTCAAGCATTTTCCATCCGGCTTATCCAGTTGTCAGAGTGGCGCTAAACAAATCCCGTGAGGATTAGGAACAAAGACGTGGTGCCAGTTCATTACTGGGCAGACCTGCAGAATAGCCCACCCATTCTCATACTGACCCTTAACTTACCATGTATTGAGATGTGAGAGTAAAAGTAGAGTAGCTCTAGTAAATCTCACGCACACAACACATAGGAAGAACAAACGATCATCTCTCAGATGGACACTTGAGATACCTCAGCTATAGTTATAGTGAGAACATGGTGAGGTTTTAACGCCGCTTACATGTCAACTTTATACAAGGAGTGAAGCTCCCGTGCGGGCTTCTTCTGGAATTAACGCGATACGGAAATCCACCATCAGTTATGTGCAAAAAGTTATCTGGTATAAATACCCGAAGCGAAACCTATATTATTCGAAAACAGGTAATGTGGAAGTTGGTATGGACTCTTAAAGTTGATCCTCTATGTTTGTCTGACATCATTCTAACAAGTGGTGTGTCATTGTGCCTGTCACCGTTTAGAGCGTGTGTGGTGGAAGAGACGACTTCGGTAAGACACCATTGGATCCTATAACTTTAAACTAGTACTAAATTAACAACTTTATAGAGAGAAAAGAAGACGTACTTCTGGAAATCTGGAACGCTGATTTTGAAAAATATTTCTAAAAATAATATAACACTCGTCCGATTCTTAAAATGAATTAGTCCTGAAGGATCGCCGAGCGTGCCTAATACGGTGGCATTGAAGCTGGCGTGTAATTCCTGCCCTGTCAAATTGGGGTTTTCCGTTCCCAGGTAACTCCCCTTTTTTATTGCCCTGATCTCATCTTATCAGCCGTCATCGCTCTCCTAGAATTCACTCTTGATCTGTTATGAGTCACTGCCGGTAGGTGGCCGTCAAACTCAGTGAGTAATTCTCAACTGACCTCTGCATCATTTCACTGGTTTAAAGTCTTAGGCTCTATTAATACGTCTTTAAATCTACTTGTTAGTACTATAAAAATAATCAGTAGTAATCACATATATGATGTGGATGTTGAAACTCATTTGAACATTTTTCAGCTGGCTCTACCCAAGACTGGCGTATGGTAAGAGTACTTAAGGTAGTAGAAAAGCTGTTTAAAATAAGTATTCATCCACTTTCTGTAGCTGCTTTTTGGGGATGCATATCCTAAGCCAACAGCGCTAGTGTGTAATTCAGGAACATCACCTGGTCAGAATGCCAGACCAGTGCAGGCCACATTTACACCTTTCTACACATGCTAAGGGTCACCAAATATTTTAACATACATGTCACCTGAATGTGGGACGAAATTGGAGTGCCCTCACAAAGAGGTAGTAGGCGACCAGTGACCACACTTTTAAAAAGAAAACTGCAAGTGGTTCCAGTTTCAGCTCCCAAAAGACCATTCTACATGAGGGTTCCAGAAAGAATTATTTATTTAGATTTGTAATAAGTGCCGTACAGTAAAAAAAAAACCACAATGGTAACAGGTTTGTGAAATACCAATGGGTTCCAGATTTTTAAAGGACTCTCGATGCCATGCAAAGACACATGCTAAGTTCAGGTTTTCTCAGTGTGTAAGTGTCCTGCCCTATAATATAATATACTGTACATTAAAGATTTTCAAAGTAGAAAGAACCAAATTCATATGTAAAAAACCCTTCTCAGAATTAAATGGTGCTTTGTCAAGCAAAGGTTCAACAAGGACCCACAAAACCTAGTAAAGAACCATAAAGTAACATAAAAAAACCAGCACGTTTAAAAGAGCAGGTCAGGACTTTGAAACTGTAAGGGAGCTGCCCTACCACTCTGACTGTAATACACGTAATTTTACCTTCTGAGCAGGTAAAATGTGCTATATAAATATCATAATCTTTATTATTATAGGGCGGCACGGTGGCGCTGTTGCCTCACAGTTAGGAGACCCGGGTTCGCTTCCCGGGTCTTCCCTTTATGGAGTTTGCATGTCCTCCCCGTGTCTGCGTGGTTTCCTCCCACAGTCCAAAGACATGCAGGTTAGGTGCATTGGCGATTCTAAATTTTCCTTGGTGTGTGCTGGGTGTGTGTGCCCTGCAGTAGGTTGGCACCCTGATCGGGGTTTGTTTCCTGCCTTGTGCCCTGTGTTGGCTAGGATTGGCTCCAGCAGACCCCGTGACCCTGTAGTTAGGATATAGCGAGTTGGATAATGGATGGATTATTATTATTGTTCTCATTTTCAGGGGACTATTTTTGCATTAGTCTTTCCTTATTGGTCAGTGTACAAATCATTAGAAAAAGTAGCTACACCCCATGAAATGTTTTTGTTTTTCTTTTTTAACAGATATGGATATCTCAAAATTTGATCTTCATTTAAACAAAAAAGTGATGTAACTGAAATAAAAAAACAGAACAAATTTGATCTGCAACCATTTATTTAGGAAAAAATGAATACATTCGCCATTTCTGCCAATGGAAATAAGCAAGTACACCCTTGGCTCTAATAGCTGAAGCAACCTCACATCGACATTTCCTACAAGTGCCTAGAGGTCTCTGACATTGATTGTGAGAATGTTTTCCCCACTCCTCCATGCGGAATCCTCTCAGCTGTGCGATGGCTGTGTGGTGTCTTGCAAGAGCAGCCCATTTGAAATCCCCTCATAGCAGCTTGATGGGATTCAGATCCTGGTTTTGACTTGGCCTTTCGTGAGCCTTCCAGTTCTTTCTTTGCTATTCCCTGGTAGATTAACTGGTATGTTTAGGGTAGTTGTCACGTTTCAAGGTGGTCCATGGTTGGTTGAGCTTCAGTCTTCTGACAGATAGTTCCACATTATCCTAGAGTTCCCTCTGGTACAGTGAAAAATTCATATTGGATTCTGTGATGGTGAGCTGATGCAGCAAAGTAGTTCCATACTATACAGTAACATTCCTATCACCGGGCTTTACAGTTGGTATCAGATTCTTCTGGTCTAATGTCGTCTTTAGTTTTCACTAAACATGTCTTCAGGTGCTGTGGCCAAATAACTTGTCTGTCCACAGTACATTGTTCCAGAAGTCCTGGTCTTTGTCTAGGGGTTGACGGGCAAACTTCAGTCTTGCCTTTATGTTCTTTCTGGACAGCAAAGCTATCCTCCAGGCACACCTACAGTACCATGCAGATCAAATTTGTGCAGCCTCTTTCTAATGGTAGACTTCTCAAGCACTTTGACATCAACAGAGGCCAGAACTGCTGGTGGGTTTCATAATGAAATTCTGGGGTTCTTAGAGGTGTCTTTCAGAATCTTGTGTTCTGCTCTCAGACCGAACTTGCTGGGGCAGCCTGACCTGGACAAGTTGAAAGTTGTTTGAAATCTCCACTTGTAGATGATCTTCTGGGCAGTTGAACGGCTGATTTCCAAGTGTTTGGAGATCTTTTTAAATCATTTCACAGACCCTTGGTCATTTATAACCGTCAGAGAGCTCTTTCAGTCTGAGCAAGGTGATAACACAAACTTCAACGATAAAGAGCAAACCAAACTAAACGCCTGATGTTTAAATAAGACAGGTGCCTTCAAGATCCTCCCTGATGACGTTCTGATTCTAGTTTAACAAATAATAATAATTCATTACATTTATATCCTCACTACTCTGTGTGGCAGGATGCAGACCCATGATCTCCTTCTCTATTTGATGCAAAATTTGTATTTAGGTTTAATTAAATTATAGAATGGACTACAAGATTTAAATATGGCGTGATGATTTTTTGTATTATTTCACTTTTACGTATAAATACTGCTTAAATGAAGAATAAATCTTGATATATCCACATATGGTAAAGAAAACATATTTCATGGGGTGTACTTGCTTTTTCATGTGACTGTAGCTGTGTTTTCATTAATTCAATATAATAAATGTACTCTTAGATGTACAACTTGTAAACTATTTAGCTTATGTATGAAAATCACATTTTCTTTGTTGTATTAAAAACCATTTCCAGTGAGAGTCGGACTCCGCCAGGGCTGCCCTTTGTCACCGATTCTGTTCATAACTTTTATGGACAGAATTTCTAGGCGCAGCCAGGGTGTTGAGGGGGTCCGGTTTGGTGGACTCAGGATTGGGTCACTGCTTTTTGCAGATGATGTTGTCCTGTTTGCTTCATCAGGCCGGGATCTTCAGCTCTCTCTGAATCGGTTCGCAGCCGAGTGTGAATGGGATGAGAATCAGCACCTCTAAATCCGAGACCATGGTCCTCAGCCAGAAAAAGGTGGAGTGTCCTCTCAGGGTTGGGAGCGAGATCCTGCCCCAAGTGAAGGAGTTCAAGTATCTCAGGGCCTTGTTCATGAGTGAGGGAAGAATGGACCGTGAGATTGACAGGCGGATCGGTGCGGCATCCACAAGGATGCGGGCTCTGCATTGGTCTGTTGTGGTGAAAGAGGAGCTGAGCCATAAGGCAAAGCTCTCAATTTACCAGTCAATCTACGTTCCTACCCTCACCTATGGTCATGAGCTGTGGGTAGTGACCAAAAGAACGAGATTGCGAATACAAGCGGCTGAAATTAGTTTCCTCCGCAGGGTGTCTGGGCTTTCCCTTAAAGATAGGGTGAGAAACTCAGTCATCCGGGAGGGGCTCAGAGTAGAGCCGCTACTCCTCTATATTGAGAGGAGTCAGATGAGGTGGCTCGGGCATCTGATCAGGATGCCTCCTGAACACCTCCCTGGCAAGGTGTTCCAGGCACGTCCAACTGGGAGGAGGCCTCAGGGAAGACCCAGGACACACTGGAGGGACTATGTCTCCCGGCTGACCTGGGATTGCCTTGGGATTCCCTCGGAAGAGCTAGAAGAAGTGGTCGGGGAGAGGGAAGTCTGGGCATCTCTGCTCAAGCCCCGCGACCCGACCTCGGATAAGCGGAAGAGGATGGATGGATGGTATTAAAAACCCATTACTTTAACATGGCTTTCTCATTTGTTCATTTTAGTGTAACTAAAACTAATAACTGTAACTAATTCTGTATATGCATTGTAGTGTGTAACCGGGGCTCTTGACCAGCTGGGACGCCTCCATGTTGGGAGGAACAGGGGAGCAAGCGTGGCCACAGCGTTTAATTAGTACTAGGCTGACCCGCCTTTTAAGGCGACCGACTTTTAAGTTGACCACTTCTTAAGGCAATTCAATATGTAGATCAATTTGGTATTTTATACAAACTCATTAATTTGGTTATATTGCATTTGGGCGGTATTACTTTAATACTCGTAGTTTCTGTTATTTTTGTGATGAAATTTAAACTTTTTTTCTATATTAAGGGTCGCCCTTTTTGAACCCCTCTGATATTTACTACGCAGTGAGGCATTTGTACTCCATCATCATTAATTTCCAGAGACATAATTTTGTCTTTTTCCAGTGCATCGCGCACAAAAGCAAGGGAACGATGGGAGCACCAGAACTCTGCTCACATCATGTCGCTTCGTACCGCAAGCTGCAAGTAGTCTGTGATAAGCGGAATACCGCTACGCTTTGCACTCACGGGACGGAAGGACAATCCCGACCGCTTTTACATAGTAAGAAAGAAGAAGAAGATATCGCACAGTCTGGAGTAGAAAATCATCTTTTACCTGGAAAAACAAAACTACAAATCCCATCGTGCATTGCAAAATGGACGGGGTGTGTGTGAAACTCCATGCCTGCGTAGCACTTACGGGACGGAAGGACAATCCCAACCGCTTTTATATAGAAGGATTTTTATCATGGCTCCGCAGTCCATACTAACCCCTACTTTCTCTTCTGTTCTCTTTCCGGTTTTCTATGGTGGAGATCTGCTCCACCAACACCTGATCAAAGCACTGTGATGTCCTTACATTGATGGATTGAAGGCTAGAAGTCCACATGACCATCATCATCTAATTCTTCTGTGAAGTCTGAAAAGAATGAGGACTGATTGAGATCATTTACATTAGATGGAATGGGGGCCGGGTGGTCTTGTGGCCTGGGAACCCCTGCAGATTTTGTTTTTTTTTTCTCCAGCCCTCTGGAGTTTTATTTGGTTTTTTTTCTGTCCTCCTGGCCATCAAACCATACTCTATTCTTTGTTACTTAGTATTGCCTAATCTTATTTTTATATTTTTCTTTTTAATTGTTCATCTTGTAAAGCACTTTGAGCTACATGATTTGTATAAAAACATGCTATATAAATAAATGTTGTTGTTGTATTCAATATATAGGTTAAATTAGTGTGGGTAGATATACTTGAGGGCAAGTCATCTTTGAGCTGTTTGCTATGCTGTTCAATTATGAAAAATTAGATTTTTAAACTAGGGAAGACACAAGTGTTGAGGTTGTATAAAAAGACAAAATGCACAAGATAAAGGGTCTAAGGCACCTGAAGGCAAACCCCATATATTGCAATATGCAAATGGCGTAAAATAAAATGTGCGGTAAAGTGCAATGATGAGACTTCATTAAATCTCAGTTGGGCTGTCCAATATGGCGCTGTTTCCTCTTATTTGGAGTTCTGGGAGAAAGAGGTGGGTCCAAGTGGTCTGACCCCGGAAGTGATGTCGCACTGGGAGAGGTGTCAATCATTCTTTCTGCAGCAGAGAGAGCATTATTAGACAGTGCCCCCTTGTGTCTGGGTGGTACATTACACTCACCTAAGCCTTTAGGTTGCTGTGTGACATGACAGGTACTTCTACTTACTAATCATGGCAGCGTGTTGAATGTTGATTATCACATGCAAGTCAGAATGTCACCGCACTTTGTATACGCGACCATCACAATCCTATAAACCTGTACTACTACTTTAAAGCAGGCAGTCATATATATTCTTTTCTTATACATTAGTCCATTTTAATATTTTATGATTAAAATTGCTCTTTTCTTCAACCTGTGTGCTTATTAACACATTTTTAGAATAAGAAGTGATTCAAGTCTTCTTTTAAAACCTTTAATTGCTTTACACTTAACATGTCTTTAGAGACCAGAAAAAAGAAGGTTCTATCTTCAAGTTTCCTTTTTTGTTTTACTTCTTCATTTCTGGCATTTTTCTGCACTTATTTTAATCATTTCTGTCACAACTTTTAGAGACAAAAACTAATACATGAATCAAATTACCTGTGTACATGCGTAAGTCGAAACAAGCCTGGCTCTCAGACAGCACCCAACCCCTCAATTCTGCTTTGATTCATGGAAAGAGGGCCTTCCAAGCAGGAGTTTGGCATTTCCCAGTTTTTCTCGCTGAGGATACTGGTTTCCTCCTGCATTCATTTCTGGACTGGTTTCTGCTTTTAAGTCATTGCTGCCAAGATCACCCCTGGTTCCCTACTACATAGTAATTGGAAGTGTGGGTAAGAAAATGGATGCACTGAGAGACTTAACACCAAAAAATCTTCAATGATACTCAGTTTTTTTTTCTATATTTAGAGCACATTTAAGTTGCATTAAATTAGCACAGAGGGTGACACTCTGGTCACCAGTACTACTTGATGGATCCAGCATCCTGGATTTGAATCCTACATGTGTTTCTTTTCTGTGTTTAGTTTGCATGTTCCTCCTGTGCCTGCATGACATTTCCCCTGCATATCTCAATATTTTCCTCCCACTCACCTAAAGGCATACTGTGATACTGTGAAATCCCCATTGTGGGTGAAATTTATATTTTCACGACATACAAGCCCTACAATGGATTAGCGCCTTCTGCTTTTTATCCACTGTTTCCTGCATAGTCATCAGCCGCCTTGTTACCATCAATTAGAATACAGTGGGTTTAAAAAGTTTAAATCATGCTATTTCAGATGAATTTCTTTCCTTTTTTACTTTCAAGATGAGGAACAGAGGGGAAGATTCATTGAGAACCTGACTGCTGTTGTCAAACAAACTCCCCATTTGTGGCATTGGAGACAGGGAGTTGGGAATGGCTGGTATCTGCAAGTTGTGGTACTTAAACCTGCTTGGGAAGTTGAAAAGGCAGCTACAAAAATAATACATTTATAATAAAGGAAATAGATTTTTACCTTTTGAAATATTTTAATGCTTTTTTCAAGGCAATATCTCTATTATATAAAAAAATCCTGGGACAAGATGAGACTTTTTCAGGGAGATGAGACATTTTCAGAGAAATAATTTCACCTCCCGTGAGATGAGACTTTGTGCCAAGAGATGAACTGAATACCTAACAGGTCCAAGTGGGGGAGGAAATAAAAGACAAACAGTAGAAGAAGGAAAGACAAAGAGTAGAAGACAAAGTAGAATGTCGTAAAGAGGTTCAAAAACATTGGCGCGATAAACATGCAGAGCAGGTTAGAAATTATGAAAGTACTAAAATTCGAAAGTCTCAAAAACCGATAGTAAAGATCGCATTAGCGCTAACAAATGGAAATTTTTACTTGGTGAAATAACGGAACAGCGAAAAGAGATTGAATATATGGACATAGGTGATATGACAGAGCTACTACAAGTTTAATTTCAAAGGAACCACAAGTCGGTCAGATTTATATTTATGATCACGGAGAAGCGATGCAACATAGAATCGAAAGAGTTAAATGATCTGACGTTGAAGAAATTCTACAGCCAATAATGGATACAAATCCATACGTCCAAAAGTATCGCACTTTACATGAAATTTATCTGAAAAACACGGACAAAGAAGTTTTCTTGGATTTCTATATGAATCCAAAAGATGACGCAAGTCCTCACTGACTGACTGACTGACTGACTGACTGACTGACTGACTCATTCACTCACTCACTCACTCACTCACTCACTCACTCACTCACTCACTCACTCACTCACTCACTCACTCACTCACTCATCACTGTTTCTCCAGCTTCCCGTGTAAGTAGAAGACTGAAATTTGGCAGGCTCATTCCTTACATCTTACTTACAAAAGTTAAGCAGTTTTCATTTCGAAATTCTATGCGTAACGGTCATAACTGAATCCTACTTACGTACATATATACGTCCATAGCCTGCAGCTCGGTTGCCATGTGAGGCAGAGTTGCGTCCCCCCTCACCACGCCTCCCACGTAGTTGGCTGCCTGCCTATATTGCGTCCCCCATACCCACGCCTCCCACGTAATTGAGTGCCTGTCCATATAAAGCTGTTTATCAGCAGCAATCCAATAGACATGCTGCCGCATTCCTGTGGACTGGGGAAAAAAGGAAGAGACATTTTTAACACATGGACTCTCACCCAGAAGGAAGCCATGGTACTGAAAACTTACAATGACCACTTGGTGGCGTTTTTCATGCCTAAGACAGCTGTGGACATCGCAAGATCGCACGAGATAGCACAACCACAGCTGAAAACCTTTGATGCATGTACTCAGAGCGGCTCACGTGAACTGACTGTGAACGCAGTATGCAGACAACAAGCAAGAGCTCCAAAGAGCGCTGAACAAAAATGCATTACACAATTGAGAAGGCAGCAAAAGAATATGAAGTGAGTGACGCATACAAGCATATTCATAAGTGCAGCTACTGCGGAAACAAAACACACGGTGGAAAAAGTCAATGTCCAGCTAAAGGAAGACGGTATAAAAAATGTGGTAAATTGAACCACTTTGCTAAAGTTTGCAGGACTGGGAAAGGTAAGCCCGTGCATGCAGTGTGTGATGTCTCAGATAAAGAGGAAGATTAGCTGTTTATTGATGCAGTAAGAAAGGAACAACTCTCTGAATCTGAATAAGCCTTTGTAGACATATCAATAGGAAAGCAAGGTGTAAAGCTTAAGTTTAAATTAAGTTCATAGATATGCTGCCACTAAATATTCGCAGGCAAATCCACAACTTAATACCGGGAATGCCTGTTAAACATCTTAGATTCACGAGTACTGATTTGGGTAGTGAACACTTCGATGAATGAAACCTGTTATCTTTACAACGGCTGACAAACACGGAATGTAACTTGAACACAACACATCCTCCAAATACGAACCTGATTGAAAGAAATAATGATAATCAAATCCTTTATGACAGCAACACTCATAACAGTCACAAAACAATTACATTGACAATCGTGTTAGGTAATTTTTAAAATGTTTCCTTTTCTTTTTCATAACTTCTTTAACACACTACTTCTCCGCTGCGAAGCACGGGTATTTTGCTAGTATATAATAAACCAACATGTGACGAATTGTCAATGATAATAGTTTCAAAAGACAGAGATATCAAAGACAGAGTTGATGTTCGTGTTTATCCAAAAAACACAGCACGATTCGTCGCAAGTGGCAGATTCAGGAAATGACTAACATGTAGGGTTAGTGTACAGCGTGCTCAGCAGACTCACAATGGAGGTTCCAGTCGAGAGTCGCGGCAAGAGGAGATAGGCAATGAAGAGAGCTCAGAGGAACTGTACGTGTGGCTTGCTGCACGGGGTATGAAGTGGAGCCCAAGGCTCAGACAAACCTGGGGATATGTGGGCACCATACTGTGCCTTTAGTCCTGATTAGTACGTGCAGATAGGCCATGGGGTCTTCCGGCACACTAGCTAGAATTAATTTTTATTGGTGTGGTTACAATGCCTCAAGCTGTCATTCTGGCCTGTGAAGACCTAAAAGATCTTGTTTTTACTGGAATTTCTTGTTTTATTGCAAGTCACCTTGATAGCTGTATCTGTTTTATTCCACAGCAAAAGGTGAAGAATTTGGATAAGTTTTAGAGGACTGTTGGAGGCCATGCATACTTGTAATTATGTCCTTAGGTGCACTTGTCAGTCCTGAAGAACAAATGAATACACTCTAAGACCTTGCCCATTGTCTGAAGTTAAGACAAACCCTTTGCAATATCTGATTCGCTTAATTCAACATATGACATGGTGATATATGACTGTACCTCTCTTGTATAGGACAATAATGCTAGCCGTTCATGCTACACAATTTCACCTTCAGCTTAGCTAATTATGTGTCTCTTGTATCTGCGTTAGGGATCAGTGTTGAGCCCAAGGTACAGTTTCATGTAAGTGATGATCCGAATCGAGCACAATAGGAAAACTTGATCTCAGTTAAAATTCGATATAATGTGAGTGTCCTACGTCACAAATATGCACCCTACACAGAGATGTATACAGGGCAGCAGCCATCTTTGCTCCTCCAGAAGAAACCATCCACTGGAGCACTGCTGTGGAGGAGATAGAATACTCCCAGAAAGCAATGGGCAGGTAAAAATGTGTAAAGAACATAATCTTCTAGGAGTGCAAGTGACTAATGTGTTTAGCTTCTAATAGTGTTGGCAGTAAAGTTTGTAATAATGAAATGCAGTCACCCTATGGAGTCAAAATTGTTTAGTTTTGATTCAACTTTTATCCAGCAGATGTTATTTTGTTTTCTAGTCTATCGCTGGAAATCTCCATATTCTCTCTCTCTGTTAACTTTCTTTAACTCCATCTAATCTGAACTTTCTGCACAGCAGATGAATAGATTATCTGGCCCTAATACCAAGAGGTGGCAGGCCGCTATGCATTTGTTTGGGGGCTGGTTAACTAGTGGTCTGCATTGGGTTTCTGTTTAAATTTATCTCTTTTTCTGTGTCTCTTCTCCACTTTTGAACATGCTAGGACTATTGTGCTTCGCTCCACAGTCTGCACTTTTAATTCTTTAGGACCTTTTCCACTAAGCAGTTGAGGGATATAGGTGGTGGGTGGGCTCTATTTACCTTAAAAGTTAATATATGACTTAAATTATTTTCATAACCATTTTCTTATTGAACTTCAATAAAAGTTTGATTTACAAAAAATCTACCTCTCTATTTTCTTGTGAAGTCTTTAAACACTCTTTCAAAATAGGTAGCGTGAACCACTAGGGGGCATTGCAGTACCCCCTAACCACAGACAACTGCACAGTTTCAGATTCCAATAAAGAGATTTACTTCCACAAATACCTTAATGTATTCCATTGTTGACTCTTCTCTTCTCCACTCCACCCAGGTGAGCTTCATCCAACTACTGCCAAGAAGAAATGGAGCAGCTTCCTTTATACTGGACCCAGGAGTACTTCTGGTGCCATCACACTGCATACTGGAAGCACTTCCGGGTCAGGAGGAACTGCCCCGTGATAAAATTTGCTTCTAGCAGCTCCACCTGGTGGCAACTGAGAACCCCAACAGGACTGCCCACCAAAACTACAACTCCCATGCAGCCCTGCGAGTGCCCAAATGAGATGCATGCTAGAAGGATGTCGCCACCCAGGGTACTGGGGAAGAACATGGCCCAGGGAAGCAGTCTCCCTCTATCCATCCATTATAATGACCTCTTGACCAGGAAAGGTACAACTAACCAACCTGATCGGGATGACCGTCCACCCACATCCTTCCATTAAAATGGCCTCCCAGCCAGGTAAAAAACCATCCATTGCATCTGGAATGCCAGCCAACCCATGTTGCCCATTACAGCAGTTAAATACAGTCACTGGTAGGAGCATAAAGGTATAAGAATAAGATATTCTCAAACCCGCTTAATCCAATTCAGAATCAACAGGGAGCCAGAACCCATCACAACAGCATTGGGTGCAAGACATGAATCAAACACACTCATACTGTACCTAATGCACACATATTTGGGGATGAGGGTGGAGAACTACCGCAAACACAGAATATGCAAACTTGCACTGTGGGTTTTGAGCACAGGAGACTAGAGCTGTGATGTAGCAGTGCTAAGTACTGAGGCACCATGCTGCCTCAAGGCATAAAATTTATTTTGATAGTTTATCTAATTGTGGCTCAAAAGCAATTTTGTCCATTTATATTACTGCAATACAAATTCAGCTTTTTTATTTTGCACCTTTGTCAACATGGGAAATTTGGTCTTTTACAATCTCTTTTGGCAACAAATGTGACAGTACAGTCTTGCACACAATTTACAGTTGTGCTAGAAAGAATATACTGTAATGCTCTTGCTTTTCTCACGCAGCTATGCCTAACTTCAAATATTTTGAACAATCCGAACAGTGTGTCCATTTGAGAATATTCATATTGCATTGTGTTGTCAGAATACTACATGTCAGGAACGTCTCAATCCAATATATCTGTGAAGGACAGTAAAGATTTTGTCAGTCATTTTTAATCATGGACAGTCAAAAACTCTTTATTTTGGAAATATAAATATTCATTAGGGCAGTATAAAATCAAAAAGCCAGGAACCTTTCCTACTTAGACCAAAGTATTTCAGTGTTGATGTATCTACATTATACAGTATATTGTAATAAGGATGAGACAAAGACATCATAAAGGTTTGGGTCAGCCACCCATATATTGTTCCACAGCTGCAAAATAGGTTTGAAATTGATGTTGATACCAGAGATGTTCACTGATCTGAGTCCAAGACAGAACTGATTGTTTGGAGGCAAGATAGTGGCTTTAAATGCCAGTACAGGAAGTGATGCCATCATTGGCGCCGGAACTGGAAGTGATGTCATTGGGACCGGAAGTGACGTCATCAGAGGTGCCGGAACCTCATGGGATTTACCAAGAATGGTCTGCAAGAAACTAACAGAGACAGTTAATGCACCCCACCGCCCCCTGGTCTGTTGAGGAATTACAATTATTCAAGCCCTTTAGCTGCCGCCTAATCGCACGTGTGTGACAATATGAATATGATACTTTTTTAATACCATGGGAGTGTTCCTCATATGAGCCTGTTTGACACTAAGAATAGCATTGTGTGAAATGTAAGTCAGTCATTTTCCAACCCGCTATATCCTGACACAGGGTCACGGAGGTCTGCTGGAGCCAATCCCAGCCAGCACAGGGCACAAGGCAGGAAAAAACCTCAGGCAGGGCGCCAGCCCACTGCAGGACACGTACGCACACACACACATATAACTAGGGATACTTTAGGATCACCAATGCACCTAACCTGCATGTCTTTGGACTGAGGGAGGAAACCCACACAGACACAGGGAGAACATGCAAACTCCACGCAGGGAGGACCTGAGAAGCAAACCTGGGTCTGTCTAACTGCGAGGCAGCAGCACTACAAATGCGCCACCGTGCTGCACTTGAAATTTAAATGACAATACTAAATACTTAATGACATTTAAAGAGGACTTTTATAGAACCTTTACTACACATACCTTACTATCAATTATTTTATATAGCATTTTTACAGCAAACAACACTGATACAGGACAGACAAAAAGGGCAATGAGAATAGATGTTACTGTTTAGCCAACAGTCAATGAACATTTCCCTTCTTCTTAGTGTACATCATAATGTGACCAATTCTCATCTGTATGATTATTGTTTGCCTCATTTACTTCCTCAGAAATGAGCACATTTTGTTTTACTCAAAGTTGTATTGAATTATTGCTACATCAGTAGTAATTCTTTAAAGTTTAATTTTGCATTTAATGTATCAGAGCCGCAGAATTTTAGAAGAGCTGCACAGTAGTTAGCACTGCTGCCTCTAAGCTCCAATGCCCAGTATTATATATTATACTCCTGTGTGGAGTTTGTACATTCTCCCACAGTTCAGTTGCATTTCTCTAACATCACAAATCCATTTATGTTCTACCAAATGCAATTTTAAAGTGTTTCAGTACAAATACGTGTGATGTACAGTCATCCTGCCCAGGGCTGATTTCCCTACTTGTATGGGGATCCTTGTGACACTGTAATCAGAGACATGCGCAGAAGAGGGGCTACAGTGGTTCAAGCCCTTGCCCATTTCCTCTCATTGAGCCCAGCTTCCTTTTCTCCCATTAGTATATACAGTAAATGATCACTTCGGAGCTCAATGTGCACCTTCGTTTCTACGTAAGAAGCAGTGATAAACAATGTGCCTTGTTAATAATATGTAAGCTACTGTTTACTGTCCCTTATGTAGTCTATGATAATTATTGCTATTAATTTGATACAAAAAATATATAATAAGTATTTGTGTGCCGGAACTGTGGGTTTTATGATGTGGTAGGTAGCTGTGATGTTTGCTCTCAAGCCACACATATTCATTTTGCTTACAACAGAAGCTTTTCTAGTTAGCTTGTTAATGTTATACAATACAATACAATTTATTTGTGTATAGCCCTAAATAGATAGATAGATAGATAGATAGATAGATAGATAGATAGATACTTTATTAATCCCAAGGGGAAATTCACATAATCCAGCAGCAGTATACTGATACAAAGAAACAATATTAAATTAAATAGTAATAAAAATGAAAAAAATTAAAATAAAATTAATGTTCGCATTTACTCCCCCGGGTGGAATTGAAGAGTCGCATAGTGTGGGGGAGGAACAAGGAGTGCCGCAATGGGCTTTAACAGGCCCTGCCCTGCCTCTTGACAGCCCCCCAGCCTTGACTCTGTAAGAAGACAAGGAACAACTCCCAAAAAAACCCCAGTAGGGAAAAAATGGAAGAAACCTCGGGAAAGGCAGTACAAAGGGAGACCCCTTTCCAGGTAGGTTGGGCATGCAGTGGGTGTCAAAAAGAAGGGGGTGAATACAATACAATACACAGAACATAACAAATCCTCAATACAGTATAAAAATAAAAATTTTAGAAGTACGTAGCAGAATTTAACAATGGATGACATCACATAATATGATTTGGATTTGTTTAGAGTCCTGGAGACCTCATCCATCAAGCTGCCTCCCCCATTTGGCCATTCCACAGCTGAAACAGTGCTGGGCCAGCCAATCTGATGAAAGGACCTCTCTTTCCCATGATTCCTGCAATCCTCCATCAGGGATGACTTTACCATAGGCAGGCACAACAACTTGGCAGGTGGGCCGTGGCACCAAGTGCCACATTTGAGTACCGAGAAGAGAAACAGAATAGGTGAGGGTTAGCATTCAAATATAATTATCATGTTACTTATGTTTTAGTGCTAATGACTGACAACAGAGATGCAGTCTGTACAGTTAATCAGCAGCTCTAGTCAGGATATGTTAAACTGAAGTAGTGAGTCTTCAGCCGGGATTTAAAGGCTGAGACTGAAGGGGCATCTCTTATTGTAGCAGGTTATCAACTGGTCCCCATTTTAAAGAAGTTTCAGAGATTTACTGTATACACTGGTTTTTGCATCATTTTTGGCCTATCAGCTGAAGTGCATTGCAACCAACCAAACATCGCAAAACTTCAGATGCCTGTGAGAACACATCTCTGTGTCTCAATGTCTATCTGAAAGGAAAAGAGTGGAGCCAATTTTGAAAAATCAGGTAAGTTCTACTGACAGAGCTGAGAGTATTTCATGCCGCATATACAGTAGCTGCCCAAAGACTTTCAACACTGTACTAACTGCTGAAAATCTAAGCCACATTGCCTGTATCAACATCAACTTTGTAACGCAACCTTGGGTTTGTGAAAGGTGCTCTATAAATGCAACTCATTATTATTATTATTATTATTATTATAACAACTGATTAACTCAGTTTGGTTAAGTCCATAGTCACAAAACAATATGAGAAAAATTGCACTCTGATATTTTGATTCTGTCCCAGTAAAATATGGGATCCTAAAGGAAGATTTTGTCATAAAACCCAAAAGTTGACAGCACCTCAAAACAAAATGGTATTATTATTTTGCTTTTCTAATCAAGAGACCTTTATGCATTGTGGAGGACTGCCGGCTTCGTGCTCCGGCTCTCAACCCCAGGCCGCCAGGAGGAGCTCTCCCGACAGCAGGATCGTGCCCTGAGTTCCAGCAGGACCTCATGGACTATGTAGTGTTTTTACACATCCCTGCTGGATACCTTGGGGACCAATGGAAGTCGCTGTTGGGGGGCTCATGGGCTCTTGTGTGCCCTATAACCCGGGAGTACGTCACGGTCACGTGACGGGAAGGAACGACGTGCTCCCGGGGTGAAGAAAAGGACTGTTTGCCCTGGCCCGGAAGGAATAAGGAACTGTGGTCTGATTGGACAGGAACGCCTCCGGGTCAGGGGCTATAAAAGGACTATGGGCCAGTCCAGACACTGAACTGAGCTGGGAGGTAGGGTGGCTAAGTGTCTGGGCGAGGAGGAGAAAGAATATTGTGGTAGTGTTGATATAATATATGAGTAGTGTGGAGAGTGCTTTGTGCACGTTAACTGAGAGAATAAAGAAGTCTTGGACTTTTACCTGGTGTTTAGAGTCATCCCTGAGGGTTCGAGGGAGCACTAGTGCCCCCTACTGCCACATAATAATGCCACAATAATTTTACTTTTCCTGGCTGACAGGTCTAATGCACAAAAACAAGGGTGATCTACAGTACCAGATGATCAGTTCTAGTGGCTTTCTTAAGGTCTGACCCCACAATATGGAGAAAAAGAAATCCTTGATTTGATGTTCTATCATGTGCACTCTTCCTGTTAAGGTTGATTTGGTACTTCAAGTAACTAGAAAGGAATTTTTGGATTTACTCTTTTGTCTTGTTAACGTGTGCTGTATTTGGAAATTAAAGTATATATGCAGTAAAGATGGTGGTGTAGTGTCCTTTCTGCTAATCTAACATAATCAGCATTCGTGGACAAAGATTTGTTTCCAAGTTTGTGAATACTGCAATGCCTCTAAAGTCACATCCAAATTTCGTATAAAATTAAAAGCACAGAAATAAAAGTGATTTGTTAATTTGCTGTCCTGTAATGTGGCCCTTCTCCCTTTCAGAGCCTCTGCCCACAATGGTCTGTGCATGACACTTGCTATAACAGGCAAACTGGGTATGAAGGTTTATATCTGGAAAGTAAATGACGTGAATATATACCTGTCAAACAACTTTTACACCTTATATTGTGTTCATAAGAATTACTTATGAACGCTTTGAAATCATTTCCATTTTTTTGTCCACCACCTCCTGATTCACTGATACGAGAAAACATCCACATTCAATATTTTGCTCTATTCGTCTTGATGTCTAATTATGCAAGACATCAGGGTTTTTAGGCTTATTTCTGGCCCGCTAGACTAAATAAGATCCTCAGAAGAAACCAACAGGTGTCTTCAGAAGGATCTGATGTTGTGCATGCCACATCAATGGACCCTAGAGGTTCACTCTGACTAATAGGATACAAGGGATCAAATTTACTCCTTTTCACAAAATTTTGAAAATATAGAGATCAGTAATTAGGGCATGTGGCAAGTCACTACATACTATTTCAGGGTTGCTGATCACAAATATGAAATTTCATTCTTTGCCTGTGGTCCTAGCCCAAACAAACACTCACATCAGGGGCCGATTTAGCAACAACAGTTTACCTAACCAAGGTGTTTCTGGACTGTGGGAGGAAACCTGGTGGGACCCACATGCAAACTCCAAGCAGGTAGTACCCATGGCATGGCCCTCGATTCCCATGCAGCATATGTGTTGATTACTAATACTGTATATTTACATTAAATGTGGCCTTAAAAATGTAAGAAAATACAGTTTAATTAAGACTTATTATTAACAACATGATGCATCCATGGGATGCATCCTTAAACTCCGCCCATTATTATTATTATTATTATTATTAAAACTGCACAGTGCAGAAACTAGCAGGGTTATCAAGTTACGTATACTTAAATCCCACAACTACTTAAAATATTTTTTTTCAGTTTTCACTGAATCACAGATTTGTAAAACTTTCTTGTCCCTGCATAGTTAATCTGCGTCCGAGTTGATTTTTTATTTATTTGTTTGTCCCTTGATAACATTACGATTTCAAATACGAATCGAGACACAACAAGACTGTATACTCCGCATAACTAAAAGGCAGACATCGGAGAATTTCTTATATAACTTAAAATATAAAAGTCTCCGTGCTTATAAGAAACCACGGTGAAAAGATCTGTGGATAAAACGTAGGAAATATTCCAAAGCATCTTAGACTGGTGTCAGCATTGAAAAGAAAAACACCGACACCGCTGTGTGAACGGTGAACACGGTAGCTACAACGAAATGTCGACATGGTTTCGTCCTATTCTGCATCTAACCGTAAAATCTGTGCAAATCCCGCATCCATAAACGGCGCACTAACGCGCAAACCGTAACGACTGGCAGATCTGCTGCGCACGCGCGCTAATCATGCAGCTTGGGGTAATATACTCCTGTACTTGTGGTCTCCCGCCATCGTGGTTTGACCTTATCAGCTCCTCTACATACGCCTAAGCAGACCTGTGGTCAAGGAGGTGGGAAAACCGCAAAAACCTTTTTTTTCGTAGTGGCTTAATGGCATTGCTTTAAACTTTTCTGGCGATTCATTATAAAGTTACTAACGGGAAGTCACTTCGGAAGTAAAGGGGAGGGGTGGGGACTGGTGCTGCTGGAAGTTTGTATCTCCTGGAGGTGAACCAATCTACCCCGGAAACCTCGGCAGTAAGCCCGCCCTCATTAGTTCTATTGCTCTGCGTACTGGTTGCTCAAGTCTGACACATTGAGCTTGTTTTGTCCGTGGATGAGAGGGACTAGTGAAGAAAAAAAAACTGGAAAAATTATCACGTGACTAGATGAGGGGGGCGGTGAGAGAAAAAAAAACACGCAAACAGGGTGCACATGAATAACGCACATTGAATATTTCTGCTAGAGGTGCGCTGTTCTAAGTGTAAGGTACGTTCCGCCGGATAGGGCGAGCGGAAAAACGCCTCTCATGGATCGGCCTCTGCGTTGACAGTGGCGCGAGGGCGGGCGGGGGCGGTGGTGGTGGTAAAGGGAAGGGGGGGTCGCGGTCACGCTGCTGCGCTGCCCACCCAGCATGCTTGAACGGGGCACTCGTGGGACTTGATCATTGTCGCGTGGCATTTTATTGGCATAGCTCATCAGTGAAGTGGCATTTATTGAGACTTGGGAGGTCACCTAGAAAACTAAGAACATGTTATAGAGGGGTGGGGGGTCATCAGAATTTACTGAATGCCACATTTCTCAAGCAGTTATCGGCTGAGCTGTACGCTTGTTACGTTTGTGCCTTGTCAGTGTAGTAATACCTCTAATGATCCCGACGAATCCCGTAATTCCCAGCTGCGCATTCTACACCGCGGGATGACTGTGTGCTCCGAAAGAACCAAAGGCACGTGCGAACACCACTAACCCTGTCAGCTACTGCGATGCTTCCGATTCGAGCGTAGGTGGAGCGTAGCAAAGAAGCACTGTCCTTCTCGGATTGTGTTTATCCTACCTCTTCCATGATAACCTACAGTGCGTTCATTTTCACAGAGGTGACTTTGTTATTGTTAAGAATAAGGGGTCATTAGCCTTTTTCTGTCCTTGGGTAACAGAGCTTGTTACTATATGGCCGGACTTCTTGTTGGTAGGGTGGGTTAATATGAGCAGCGTTAACAGTTAATCATAACACAGCATGAAATCATACATCCATCCATCTTCCTTCCCAGCCGGGTTACCCACAGCAGGTTTGTAGGGCAGCTGGAGCCAATCCCAGCAATTATAGGGTGCAAGGAAGGAACAGTTCTTGGACAATGTGCCTGTCCATCAAAGGGCGAACACACACAGAGGCCTTATTAGCAGCACCAATTCACCTAACCTTAATGCCGTTTGAGATGACAAATCATTATAAGTATACATTTTTTGTTTCTCCTGCTGAAATCTTATGTGTTATCCACAGCACCATTCTGGCCTCAGGTGCAAATGTGGCCTTCACAATTTGTTATACAGTATAGTTACAACTTAGGTTATGGTTATAATAATAGTTTATTATTCATTAATTAGGTGCCCTAGTGCAGCGGTTCCCAACCTTTTTTTTCTCTCCTGTACCCCTTGATTAGGCTTTACATTTATGAGTACCCCCTCTCTTCATTACCCCCACCCATCCCTGAAAAAAAGTTTGGTTTTTTTTAATTTTCTTAGGTTAGCTGAATAATCAAAGGGCTGAAATTAACCTAATGACATTTATATAGGCTTTTATTTTTGATTTTACATTTTACAATTTATTTCAATTTTTTATAATAGCAGCCAAACATATGATCAAAACAAATAAAAACAGCATTAAAATAATTTTTACCCACATTAACTTATGATGAAAGTACATAACAATTATACATCTTGATATACACGTCCTCCAATGTGGCTCTGAATAATTTTAATGCAATCCTTGCGCTGGTTTCATGGATCCGAGTTTTTTTAAAATCAGGTTCAAATGAAGACAGATATAACCTCAAATCAGGAGCTGCGTCAAGCTTATTGCAATATTTATTCTTAATATATGCACAAGACGAAAATGCTCTTTTGACAAGCTCTTTCGTGAATGAAAATCCATATCTCAAGTATTCAACAGAATATTTTTTCCTCTTTAGTGGAGCACTGATGGTCTGAGTTTTTTTTTAATAGTGTTAACTTTATCTCTTGCAAGAACAGGCCTATCCGTCACTACACCCTGGTCCCCTTGCGCTTGTAAATCATCAGACTGCTTCGAAGTACTTGGAGCTGCCGAATCAGCAGGTTGAATTTCAATGCTAACTGCAGCTCTCCTAAGAGTTCCAGTTTTTAACCACTTATCCATTTTGGGGCACAAAACAATATCAATAGAAAGTCACTCAAAACAATAAATAATAGCTAAATACTTCAAATTAAGCCCTCATAAAAAAGGAACGAGGAAAGGGGGAGGGCACATGCGCAATCGCGTGATACGACTAGTGGGGGACGCATCTAGTGACAACTTTCACACAAGTCTCTCTTTGTAAACCAAAACTCTTTAACTTTGTTTTTGCATTTTTTATTTTAGATCCTTTTTTTGGAGTTTTCTGCCATTACTCATAATTTTTTCATGTAGCCCTAACCGATCAGCCACATACTCCTGGGTACCGCTGTCCTAGTGTGATCATTATAGCCTTATAACCTGTTAGATTTTGTGAGTAGCAGCAGTTCTCAATAATTTTTATATCTTGCAGTTAACTTGTAAAATTTCTGAAATCTTACCAACAGCATCAGACCTTCAACAGGCAGATTTCATAAGTGTTAATCAATAGTTCAAGATTCTTGTAAGGCCCCATGTCACTAACTGAACACATGTACACCTCAGCATCAGCATCCTGTTCTGTTTGCCTTGGGTCAGGGGTCCTCAGTCCCAGTCCTGGAGAGCCGCAGTGGCTGCAGGTTTTTGTTCTGACCTGGTTGCTTAATTAGAAAGCAATTCTTGCCAATAAAGCACTAACAAGCTATGAAATTAAATTAACTCTGCTATGTCAGGTCATTCTCATATCCTAGATTTTCTTTCTCTTTCTATCATGCAAATGATTTGAAGGCTAAAATGGACGAGTAATTCTCAGTCCTTCACTTTTTTCTCTTCATTTTTCTTCCAAGTATTTAATTAAACCCAATAGTGCAGATAAATACACACAGGTGTAAATGTAAATAAGCTAAATGGAGAAATGCTGCTCTCTCTTGTTATTTGCATGTTATTGATAATAAGGAGCAATTAAAATAGCTGTTTAAGACAAAATTAAGCAATAAGGGCTCAAAATCACTAAAGTGAAGCAGAAGTGTTACTTTAGCAATAAGTGCTTTTTATTAAGCAACTGGGTTGGAGCAAAAACCTGCAGCCACTGCGGCTCTCCAGGACCGTGATTGAGGACCCCTGCCTTAGGTTAATTGATCACATTTTAAAAGTTGGGTAAGCTGTATCAGGTTCTCCAGATTATTTGTGGGTTAAATTATCAATTTCCAGAGGTTTTGATCATCAGCGTAAGGTTCTAGTTGATCGTGTGTGGATGCCCTAACCCAGTATTTCTTGATTGGTCATGAGTTCCTATTCCCTATAAATGAAATGATTCAACTTTATTGTCATTATATAGGTACAAAGATGGTAGTGAGTCACGGTGGGTCACAAATTGGGTTACTTGATCGGCATTGCTGTGCAATCGATCTCTTAGCTCCTCTGTTGATCTCAGTTCACCAAGGGGTAGACGTGGCTCTCTAAGATACTTGCATGTAAAAAAAGGTGGGCTGCAATATCAGAAAGGTTGAGAAACACTGCACCAACCAATATCAGAAATGTTGGCAGTAGTACCAGAATGGTCTTAAGGTGAGTTCAAGTTGATTTCAGCTGTTTGTATTGCCAGCATAGTCTGCTAAGTGGTCGCAATCCTGAAATATTGGCATTAACTTCAAATCATCTTTTTGTTAACTTGTCACATTTCATAAATACAAACTTAAGATTGTAGTAAATTGGCATTGAGGTATTACCTGTTTCAGTTTTTGGTGATATGCACCAGGTTCTGGCATGGACATTGCAGATTCCTAATTGGATTGGTTTCTGACCTCTTGATACCAGCATTGGATCATTTTGGGTTATTTTCACATTTCATAAATCTTGGCAGCAGCTGCATGACTGCCTCAGGCTCTTAACTGATCTTGTTTGTTATTTTTAATTTGCAGCCTCAGGTCCTAATGTGATCATCTCCTATTATTTTATGAAATTTATTTGTGCTTACTAAGAATCATTAGGACCTACTTTAAATTACTCATGTTGGTGACTTTCAGATTTCATATTTTTGTTTCTTCTTGGAACAAATCTGTTAGTCAATTAGCATGTGGTTTGTTGATGTTAAAGGTTGGTAGCTTGTCTGCTTTATCAGTTGTAGTACATGAAACTGGCCTAGGAATGGGTCATTTTTTGTTTCATTTGTTTCAGAATGTTCCTGGAATAAACCATAACATTTTACATCCCAGTTTGTACTTGCTGTGTAGGAACCTGCGCCAAGCTGGAAAAGCCTTAGTGAGGGTGTTGCGATGTAATGGTTATTGATAACTTTCAGCCCATGTTGGCTTGAAGATGACAACCTTGTGTTCAAAACATTATTTTTTATGATTTAGACAATTTTTAAAATTTACTTTATGTATATATATATATTTTTTTTATTTTATATAAATATATATTTTATTTTATATATATATTTTTTTCTGGGGTTCTTTTTTGTTTTAGGTACGTGTACTTGGAATGTGAGAGATCAGTTCTGTATGTGTATTTTGTACCTATTAAGTTTCATTTTACTGTAATGCCGTTTTTGTTGTCCTGTCATCAGAATGCAACTCTCCATTAGTGGGTGTTACGGCCCCTGAAGTTGTCAATGTCAATTTATTTATATAGCACATTTAAAACAACATAGGAATGCTGTGGCCAAAGTGCTTTACAATAAAAGAGTAAAAGAAAAACATACAATTAACATGAATAACATAATTAGAAATAAAATAAATGAACATAAATACAATAAATAATAAACAGAAGTAATGTTACATAATCACAGTGAGGAAACCATCAGCATTACCGAAGGTCACAGAATGCAAGTGAATAGAAATGAGTCTTTAATCTTGTTTGAACAGTTCAATTGTAGACAACTCCTTGATCTGATGAGGTAAAGAGTTCCAGAGGTGAGGAGCAGCAGCTGTAAAAGCCCTGTCTGTCCCCCTTAGTTTCACACTTGGTACGAGGGACAACAAGAGACAACTGACCAGAAGATCTAAGCACTCTGGATGGCTGGTGTAAAACACACAGTTCAGATAAATAGGCAGGAGCAAGCCCATGTAAAGATTTAAAAACTAGCAACAAGATTTTAAAATCAATTCGAAAACTGACAGGCAGCCAGTGTAAAGAAGCTAATATTGGAGAAACAGAATCAGACTTTCTTGCCCCAACCAGAAAGCAAGCGACAGCATTTTGGACCGACTGTAAGGTGTGTATCAGGGATTTGCTAATCCCAGAATACAGCGAGCTGCAGTAATTAAGGCGTGAAAAGATAAAAGCATGAGTAGCTTTCTCGAGATCCCTAGAAGATAAAAAAGGCCTGATCTTACCTAATAGACAAAGCTAGAAAAAGCAGCTGTTGACTACAGAATTAACTTGTTTCTCAAAAGAGAGGTTACTGTCAAAGATAACACCAAGGTTGCGGACTTGAGGTTTGCAAAAGACAGAGAAAGAGCCGAGACGTCCAAGACCAATTTGGGCTTTAGCTGATGAACCCGCTATAAGCACCTCTGTTTTATTTTGATTCAAATCAAGAAAATTATTAGCCATCCAGGATCTTAGTTCAGAAAAACAGTTGTGCAGTTGATTTATTGCAGAGTTGCAGACAGGAATATAAACCTGAGTATCATCAGCATAGCAGTGAAAAGAAATGTTACATTTCCTAAAAATAGTTCCAATAGGGTGAAGGTATATAGAGAATAAGATAGGACCCAAAATGGATCCCTGAGGAACACCACATATAAGAGGAGCAGTAGATGAAAAAGAGGAATTTAAAATCACTGAAAAGTGTCTACCAGTTAGATGTGACCTGAGCCAGTTAAGAACATCCCCTTTAAGCACAACAAGATGTTCAAGCCACAACAGCAATAGCTCATGGTCAATAGTGTCAAAGGCAGCAGACATGTCAAGGAGGACAAGGACTGTAGCGCCACCTGAGTCAGTAATGATAGAGATGTCATCTCAACACCATGATAACGCCTAAAGCCAGATTGGTAGATCTCAAATAAATTATTGGAGTTAAGGTGATCAACCAATTGATTATAAATAATTCTAATATTTTTGACAGAAATGGCAATTGGGAAATCGGGCGAAAATTGTGTGATGTAACCTCAGCGGCACTGCAAATCCATTGGCATCTAAGATTTTGGATATTCAAAAGAGTGTTTACAAGTGATTTAGGGCACATCTAGTTTGCAAAATTAGCGATTTCCATTTTGACTTTGTGTGTAAATGTCATTCAGTAGCACCAAATGCTATTTATTTATATAGCACTTTTTTATACAAAAAAAAATGTAGCTCAAAGTGCTTTACAAAATGAAGAATAGAAAAATAGAAGACACAATAAAAAATAAAAATAAGTCAACATTAATAAACATAGAATAAGTAAGGTCCGATGGCCAGGGTGGACAGAAAAAACAAAAAAAAACTCCAGAGGCTGGAGAAAAAAAATAAAATCTGTAGGGATTCCAGACCACGAGACCGCCCAGTCCCCTCTGGGCAATCTACCTAACATAAACCAAACAGTCCTCTTTGTATTTAGGGTTCTCATGGAAGGACTTGATGATGATGGTCACGTAGACGTCTGGCTTTCAGTCCATCAATGTTGGAGCATCATGATGCTTTGAGTAGGAGAAACCGGAAAAAGAAACAGAAGAGAGAGTTGGGGTCAGTAATCACAGGCCCATCATGCTTATTCTTAAATAATAGTAATGAGTCCATGCCATGTTTAAAAAAAGTTTTGTACAGTACATATCCTTTAAGAGAGAATTTGACTTCTTTTGTTTGAGATGATATAGAAGGTAGAAGGTGGATTAGGATTCTTCTAGTTGAGCTGGATACATTTTAATCTGGAATTATGTTAATTTTGTGTATTCCCAAAACATATGGCCTAGTGATGCTAGAGTTAAACAGCAACACTTGCTGGTTGGGTCTTGCCTTGGGTACATTTTGGAAAATTTTAAATCAGATCAATGTGAACTGTATAAGAATTATGGAATGCTTGGCACATATAAAACTAGAGTATGTATGGCTGAGTTCCACTACTTTTCTGAGATGCTAATTGAAAGGTCTCCTTCCCACCATTCTCTAGGATCTTTGAAGGGTAGGTTAATTAACATCTTTTTATATACTATTAAAATCTTCTCTATGTCCTCAAGACTAACCAGTATGGCTTCTAGGGTTGTTATGGGTGGAAGATGTGGAATGTTGAGTAGGTTTCTTTTAACAACATTTTAAATTTCCATATTGAAAAAGAAGTGTGTAGCTAGCAGGTTAAATCTGGAGCATAAATGTTCATAAAATGCAAATACGATTTCTATATAAAGATCTCTAAGTGTCTTAATCCCAAGTGGTTTCCATGGGTTAAACACTGAGTATGTCATAGAAGATTGAGGAAAAAAAAAAGATTATTATTATTTTGTATAGGAGCAACAGATAAGAGCTTCTCTGCCTTATTTTAAGTAATTGGTGGATGACTGGGTTGCTGGTGAACTGACGATAGTTAATATTGAGTGGAGCTCATTGAATCTCATTTTGCTTTGCGCTTTTTAAATTTTTTTTGCATTTTTCTTTTACTTTTATTCTACATAATTTCAATTAAATGGTTGTATCAGGTATGTCATTAATATATATTTGATTAACAGAATGCTATGGATTTCAAAAATAAAATATTAAAAAAAATATAATTAACCTCTTCATTTCAACAGTTTGTTTAGCTAGATGCAGGAACAGTTAGGAAGTCAGGCAGAAGTTCATGAGGCACAAGGAATTTGTACAACTAAAGAACCATAAATCCTGCACCCGTCATGTTTTCTGGGAGGCCAATGCCATCGCATGAACATCTTAACTAATTGTTGATTGATGTTCGATTTGCAGCACCAAACATATGCTTCTGACATGGCTAAAGTGGCTTACTTTATAACTCTGTTAGATGATACAGTCATATGAAAAAGTTTGGGAACCCCTCTTAATTCTTTGGATTTTTGTTTAACTTTGGCTGAGCTTTCAAAGTAGCAACTTCCTTTTAATATATGACATGCCGCCTAATGGAGACAGTAGTATTTCAGCAGTGACATTAAGTTTATTGGATTAACAGAAAATATGCAATATGCATCATAACAAAATTAGGTGCATAAATTTGGGCACCCCAACAGAGATATTCCATCAATACTTAGTTGAGCCTCCTTTTGTAAATCTAACAGTCTTTGATGAGTGTCTGGATTCTGGATGGAGGTGTTTTTGACCATTCTTACATACAAAATCTCTCCAGTTAAGTTAAATTTGATGGCTGCCTAGCATAGACAGCCTGCTTCAAATCATTCAATAGATGATATTCAAGTCAGAGGACTGTGACGGCCATTCCAGAACATTGTACTTCTCCCTCTGCATGAATGCCTTTGTAGATTCTGAACTGTGTTTTGGGTCATTGTCTTGTTGGAATATCCAACTCCTGCGTAACTTCAACTTTGTGACTGATGCTTGAACATTATCCTGAAGAATTTGTTGATATTGGGTTGAATTCATCCGACCCTCGACTTTAACAAGGGCCGTAGTCCCTGAACTAGCCATACAGCCCCACAGCATGATAGAACCTCCATTAAATTTGACAGTAGGTAGCAGGTGTTTTTCTTGGAATGCGGTGTTCTTCTTCCGCCATACAAAGCACTTTTTGTTATGACCAAATAACTCAATTTTTGTCTCATCATTCCAAAGCACTTTGTTCCAAAATGAATCTGGCTTGTCTAAATGAGCATTTGCATACAACAAGTGACTCTGTTTGTGGCGTGAGTGCAGAAAGGGCTTCATTCTCATCACCCTGCCATACAGATGTTCTTTGTGCAAATTGCGCTGAATTGTAGAACGATGTACAGATACAACATCTGCAGCGAGATGTTCTTGCAGGTCTTTGGACGTGATCTGTGGGTTGTCTGTAACCATTCTCACAATCCTGCTCCTGTATTTTTCTTGGCCTGCCAGACCAGGGTTTAACAGCAACTGTGCCTGTGGCCTTCCATTTCCTGATTACATTCCTTACAGTTGAAGCTGCCAGTTTAAACCTCTGAGATGGCTTTTTGTAGCCTTTCCCTAACCCATGAGACTGAACAATCTTTGTCTTCAGATATTTTGAGAGTTGCTTTGAGGATCCAATGCTGTCACTCTTCAGAGGAGAGTCAAAGGGAAGCACAACTTGCAATTGACCACCTTAAATACTTTTTCTCATGTTTGGACACACCTTATCTATGAAGTTCAAGGCTTAACAAGCTAATCCAACCAATTTGGTGTTGCAAGTAATCAGCACTGAGCAGTGACATACATTCAAATCAGCAAAATTACAAGGGTACCCAAATTTTTGCACAGCCAGTTTTTCATATTTGATTTAATTTTTATACAACTAAATACTGCTTCACTAAAAGTCTTTGTTCGGAAAACACCCCAGTACTCAGATGCTCCTAGGAAATCAAAGATATACCACTGTTATCTTTTTTGTTTAAAGTAGAGTAAATTATTATGCAGGCTGAGAGGGGTTCCCAAACTTTTTCATATGACTGTAAATCATTTAAACTGGCTTTTTTCCCAGTATGACAGACATCATTCTAGTGGTTACTCCCTGGAATTTTGTTTGATGGTCTTTAAAAAAAATCCCTCTACCAGTTAGTTCAGAAGTAGCAGTAAACAGACCAGTAGAATTAAACCTGGGTAATTGGAGTATAAGCGACTGTACCATAACATTACAAGTTGTAGCTGTAGATGTAGGATTGGAGGAATAAAGTCTTTGTTTAAGAAGGGACTTAACCCTCAGATTATGGATGAACTAGTCAGTCATTATTGGGGGACCACTCTGGAGGAGGTTATTGATTTGACTTTCATGACAGGTACTAACTAGCATAAAAGAGAGAAAGTTGAAATGTAAAATCTCACCATAAATAATTTAGGAAACTAAATATTTCATATTAATATGTGGAGATGGGTACAACTAATGTAACAGCAAAAGAATGACAAAGGAGACTAACAAAACATCTTTGTTTCAATTGTGGCAATTCAGATCATATTGATTTTGGAGTAGTAGAAAATTTTAAAAGTCCCAAAAACGTAAGCCCTGTCTATCTATCTACATTGTATCTACCAAACAAGTGCAATAAGTGCTCTTCCTACATAATTAACTACCTTATTTGTTATCCATACCTCTTATTATTTTTGGATATCAATGGCTGGAAGAGCATCATCCACTTATTGACTGGTAGCAAAGATATTATTTGATGGAGTCCAGTGCCAGTTAAAATTCTTGGAGGTTATTTATTAAATAATTGCCTTCATTGTCATTGCCATGTGAACATATAAAAAATTTTACTATCTCTCTTAAAAAGAAAAACTATACGTCATACACTCCATTTCCACTCCACATACATACACATTGGTTATAAAATAATGTGAGTAATAAATAAATAAATTAGTCAAGTAATAAAGTGCTTATGAAATTGTTGCACAATAATAAATTAATAATATCACACATAAAATGAAATTATTGTAATGACGTAAAGGATAGTGGGTGTAAGTTTAGTTCTTTTATTGCTTTTGGATACATAATGTTCCTTGGTGTGGCAGTGCGGTTCTCCAAGGCTCTGTAGCATCTTCCAGCTGGCCGTAATAAAAACAAGTGATGGACAAGATGAAAATTATCCTTAACAATACTGTGGGCTCTGCTCAGGCTGTGAGACCCATAGATATCCTTCAAGGTAGAGAAAGGGAGTCCAATAATCTTCTGAGCCATGTTAATAACTCTCTTTAAAGCTGCTCTGCCTGCTGATGCACAATTTCCATACCAGACCGTGATACAGTATATCAGTATGTTTTCTAATGACCAGTGGTAGAAAGACTCCAGTAACTTTGTAGAAACATTGTTCTTCCTTAGAGTTCTGTGGTGAGCCTTCCTAACCAAAGTCATGGAATTTACAGTCCACTTAAGATCTTCACTGATATGAATGCCCAAGAACTTTAAAATTGTGACCCTCTCCACTTCTTATCCCCTCATTTTCAATGGCAGGAGTTGAGTCTGATACAGTGTAAAATTTGTAATAAGCTCCTTTGTCTATTTGATGTTAAAAGACAAATTATTATCCACACACCAATCACTCAACTTGTAGACCTCATCCCTGTAGGCCATCTCATTACTGTCAGAGATAAGTTTTCCCACCACCGTTCTGTCATTTGCAAATTCTTTCAGCATATTTGTGGAGTGAACAGGTATGCAGTCATATGTAAACAGTGAGTAGTGGAGGGGGCACAGCCTTGAGGTGCTCCGATGCTGAGAGTCAGGCTGGAGGAGATAAATGGCCCCAGTCTGACTATCTGCAGTCGGTTACAGGAAAAATCATTAATCCAATGCCGTCATTTAATTTCTGAAACCCAAGTCCAGTAACTTACTCACCAACCTGCTGGGGACAGTAGTGTTGAATACACTGCTGTAGTCAACAAAATACGTCCTCGCATACATCCCCTTCTGCTCCAAATGGGTCAATACAGTGTGAAGAGCTGTGTTTATGGCATCCTCTGTTGATCTGTTTGACCTGTAAGCATACTGGTGCTGAACTGTGGTTGGGAAAAGAGTGGATTTAATGTGTTTCAGAACTATCCTGTCAAAGCACTTAGATATAATAGGTGTCAATGCAACTGGTCTGTAGTCATTCAGGGACTTGAAGTTCGTCTGCTTAGGCACTGGGATGATGGGGGCAGTCTTCAGACAGGCTGGTACAATAGCACATGCAAGGGAGAGGTTAAAGATGTTAGTAAAAATCTCTGCCAACTGGTTGGGCAAAGAAGCAATTCATTTCGTCATCAGGTATGGCCGGTCCATAGATCTCTCCCATTTTTAAAGCTAGTTATCTGCCTAATACCCTGCCACATATGAGTCGGTTCCATGGATTTAAAATGATCCTTAATCTTCTCCCTATATGTGGCCTTCGCTCTTTTTTATATCTCTCTTGAGGTTACAGTATGTCTGACAACCCTGTACAGGTCTCTGGTGCCAGATCTGTAGGCTGCATTGCAGTCTTTCAGGAGAAGCTGGACCTCCTTTGTCATCCATGGTTTCCTGTTTGGGAATACATGGACATTTTTGTTAATGGCAACATTTTCAACCCAGTTCCTGGTGTAAAACAATACAGTTAATGTATATTCCTCTGCATCCTTGGTGAAAAACAGACTCTATTCAGTGTGTTGAAAGCAGTCCTGCAGTTGTTGACATGCTTCCTCTGGCCAGGTTTTGATTGTTCTATTAATGATTTGTTGTTTCCTAATAATAGGACAGTAAGCTGAAATTAAAACAGGTGATTAGACTATCCATGATGTGGAAAGAGTATGGCTCTGTATCCTTTGGGAAATTTAAATATATACTGTCTAGTGTGTTTCCCCTCTGGAAGAGGGTCATTTAACACGTTCTGTTGTTTATTATTGATAGCATGCAGTCAAGCACTGTATTAATGATAGCCTCCGGTGGAATATACATGGCTATAATAACAACAACAGAAATCTCCCGAGGTATATAAGAAGGTCTGCAGTTAACTACCAAAATCAGGTAGACGGCATTTATCAATAATAATGGTTTGTGTAGACCAGTTATTGTTTATGTAAACATATAGATTACCTCCACGGCCCTTACTAGATTCTTTATTTATATCGCTGCGGTGAGCTGATCGACTTGTTAGATCGATAGCTGAGTGCGGTACTCCTGGATAAGCATCGTGCAACTGTTTTGCATAGGTGACCGTGATGATAAACAGAGTCTAAGCTCATCCAATTTGTTGTTCAGAGTCCTGACATTTGAGACAAAGAGACTGGGCAGCAGCGGCCTATGTGGATTCCTTCTCTGTCGAGCTAAAATGCCCTGTCAGCATCCTCCATTTGCTTCCCATTCTGTCTACTGCCTCTGTTCGTATACTTCTCGGTATGATGATCCATGGAGATCCCGGTGCACTAGTAATCTCTACTGGTATTTGGTAAGTCTGATGAAAATCTCCAAAAGCTTACTCATTTCTTGTCAACCCGATGCAAATCAATAACTCGGAGAGGTTAACGGATCAGATTCGATGCTTCTGTGCTGATTTCCCAAGACATGATTAAAAGCAACAACACAATACATTTCCATTTAAGAGAGCTTCCAACCACAGTGTCTGAACATGCTGCCATATCCATCCATATACACTCATCCCCATTCAGTTAAGGCCAGTTTATTGCCCTTCTGTTGCAGTTACTTTTAAGACACCTTCAACAAACATAAATCTAAATAAAATCAGTCAGAAATAATTATTCATTATCATTAATGTTTTCACTTCTCAATCAAGTTAACAGGTCCACTGTCTTCACCAAATTAGACTTACCTAGTGCATAAAATCTAATTATGATTAAAAATGATGACGAATGAAAGACCGCATTCAAACCCATTATGGATCATTATGAATGTAAAGTAAAGTAGTATGAATTGACAAATGCTCTGGCAAATAATGGTATCTTTTGTGATCTATTGGGCGTCTCAGTATTAGAGTATATTGATGACGTATTTACGGAAGCGTATTAGGGCCACGGTAAGGAAAAAAAATCCGGACACAGTGAAGAAAAAAGAACTAAATGTCGAGATTAAAGTCGACATGTCGACTTTATTCTCGACGTTTCCACTTTAATCTCGATGCTTATGTTGAAAATAAAGTCAACATTTCCACTTTATTCTCGACATTTCTACTTTATTCTCACCATTTATGTCGAGATTAAAGTCGACATGTTGGCTTTATTTTTGTAGTTTGTCATTACAGTAGAACATCATAAACAAAACTTCATCTTAAAATGAATATTTAATTTACTAGATTTTCTCAAACCCCGTCATAAATTATGTAGCGCATGAAATGCTTTGTGTGAAGTGCTCCCCGTGCCATGTTAATCGCTATGCACTTCTTAAACTGACTTTCTCTTGCAGTAAGAGGAGACGCAGGCAGCGATCACCACAAAGAATACATTAATTTCATGATATTCCTGCACCTTGAACGTTTACAATACTTGATATAATTTTCATGATGAAATGCATTAAATCGTGTACTAATCATGTAGGGGCACGGTGGCGTGGAGGTTGCACTGCTGCCTCGCAGCAAGGGGGTCCCGGGTGTTCCCTGCCTTGAGTTTGCATGCTTTTCTGGTGGGTTTACTTGGCGTGCTTCACTTTCCTTTCAAAGTCATGTAGGCAGTGGGGTTTTGTTCTGATCAATTGTCCCTAGTGTATGTATGTGCTCGTATTCACCCTGTGATGAGCTGGCCCCCCGTTCAGGATTTGTTCCTGCCTCGCACACGATGCTTGCTGGGATGGGCGCAACCCTGAATGGATGGCATAATTAAAAATGTATAACAAAAATTTTCTGAAAACTTCTGAAAACTTTGTGGTCTAAGTTTACATCTAGTGTTAATTTCACAAAGATGTTTATCGTGTGGTGATTGGTTATGTGGAGAAAGAAAATGGAAGGATAGGAACTGGGGTTTTGGTACATCAGATAGAGACAGCATGCATGCAATTAAGAAAGCCCACTGAGAAGAACATCCTTTGAATTCTGTGTTCATGTAACCGACCACCAGCTCACGAACCCAACATTTACACAATATTTCAGCTAAACCTGTGCAATACCCATTCATACATCCAGTTTTTTGGAGCCTTGTCACACCTGCCATAAAGTTCTCTACACTGAACGTACACCTGGGGACCCCATACTGCAGGGGAGCAGCACTACCGCCACGCCACTGTGCATGTTTAATACCTGCTTTAATACATTACATCATGAAAATGATATCAAGTATTTATCTTAGCATTCTAAATGTTCAGAGAGCAGGAATATCATGGAGTGAATGTATTTTGTGTGGTGATAGCTGCCCGCACCTCCTCAGTGCAAGAGTAAGTCAGTTTAAGAAGCGTGTAGTGATTAAAAACTGAGTCGGAGAACACTTAACACAAAGCATTTAATGTGCTACATTAACTTATGATGGGGTTTGAGAAAATCTAGTAAACATTCATTCTTTTTTTTATTTTATTGTAATCATTCCACATAAATAGATCCATTTTTACAAAAAATATGATTTTGACTTTTATCTCGATATAAATGGTGAGAATAAAGTGGAAATGTCGAGAATAAATCAACATGTCGACTTTATTCTCGACATTTAGTTTTTTTTTTCTTCACTGTGTCCGTATTTTTTTTTCTTCACCGTGGCCCTAATATGCTTCCATATGTATTAACTTATTTATGGAAAGTCATTTGAAACATATTTGGGAGGTATTGTCATGACTTAGACTCATTTATTTGCAAAACTCAAGAAATATAAAATTCTAGAAGGATTGTTTGATTCTGCTGAGGTATGAAATATCATGCAGCAAGCCAAGTATTTACAATAGTAATGTTTCTTTGGTTCTAAATTGGATACCTCTTGGCAGTGTTAAACAAGTATAAAGATTTTTGGGTTTTGCAAATTACTGTCACTTCTTCAAAGATTTCAGCTCCATTAGTTCCCCATCACCTTTTTAACTAAAAAAAATACATACATATTTAGTCTTGTCTGCAAAGGCTTAAATATAGTTTAATAAATTTAAATAATGACTTAATTCTTCAACTACATGTATTATTTGTTATCCATATCCAGTAAGAAATTTGTGGTGGAAAAAGACACTTCAGTATTGAGATTGGGGCCGTTCTTTCTTGAAAGTTAGACCAATCTGAAAATCTCCACCCTTGTGCCTTTTACTCTCGGTCTCACCTCTGCCTAAAACGCTCCTACGTTGGACATTGGCAATTACTGGCTGTCAAATTAACAGGCAGAGTGGAAGCACAGGCTGGAATTGGTTCAATTTCTGTTTACAGTATTCACAGGTTATGATATCATACTGTGTGTTTGAAGACTACCCAATGATTAAACGCATGACAAGCTCAAAGGGCTTTGTTTTGTTCTTTAGCACCTTTAATTTTTATTAATTGTAGACCCAGCATAAGAATGGGAAAGCTGATGTGTTGTCGTGAAGGTCTAACACTGCATACATCTACTGAAAACCCAGAAAACACACTGTCCCTGAAAGGTTTTTGCCCGCCACCTTCTAATTAATCCTATGGAGTTAATCAGTAAAATCACTGAAGGTATTCCCAACCATGTCCCTGAACAGGTGCCTGTAGTGATAGGGCAAATAAAGCAAGTACTTAAGTAAAAATTTAGATCATCCTAGAATCAAGCAGACTACAGAACTAATGAAAAGATACATTTTGGTGGAAAAATATGTTAGAAGATATCCACTATTATTTAATGGCATGTGAGGTATGACCAAGCCAGCTACAAGTCTTACAGGACTATTACAACCTTTTCCTGTTATTAATAGACTTTGGGAGTCCATTTGTATGTGCTTCATCACTGGTGCATCTCCATTGAAATATGTTAGAACAATATTACTTGTTGCAGACTTGATTTTTCAAGTCACTTCATGACTTTAAGGAAAGTTTTTTACAGTCAAAGATTTAGCAGACACCTTTATTGGAGAAACTTTTAGATTTGATATCTTTGGCGGTACATATTTTGGCAGAGTTTCTTTCAAGGTTGTGACACACACGTAAACTAGTTAGGGAAGACGTAGAAGACAGAAGCCTCTGCCAAATGGATTGTAAGAGAAAGACAGCTGAGTTGAGAGCTGGGCACAAGGTGCAGCTCATCATGGGATAACTGTCTCCTTGTTATATTGGGCTGTACACCATCTTGAAGAAAGTCAAGCCTGTGTTTTATAAATTTACACCTCCTGTATATTTTAAAATGCACTCTCTTATCCATATTTCATGATTGAAGTCAGACCTATCTAGTCCTTCCCATTAGTCAAACTTACCACCATCCCTTCTGTGGCTGTATGGGAAAATAAATATGAAGATCATTGCATCCTAAAGTCCTTTCAGTGCTTTTAAACACTTGACCCATCGGCAAGGTGGTGGACCATTGAGGTGCTCCTGGATTCCATTTAAAGGTTTACGTGCCCCATTCACTTTCTTTACTTGAGACTGTACATTGTGGGTGGAGGGGGCTGTATCATAGCAGTGTATACATTTTAAAAAATGTAGTTAATATCTTTTTCTGTGACTTTTCTTGGTTGGTTCAGTGGCTTTGAATGTTAGGGATCAACGTGCATGTGTTTTAGTGTATTTTATCATTAATCATTTTATTGAGATGCCCTTTTGTTTTGTTTAAGGGTGTTGGCGTTATGGCCCTACCATCATCAGGATAGAACTTCTGTTTTGAAGGGGCATGTATTGAAAGTTGCATCGTTTGATGTGACTTGTTATATGCTGGTGCCATGGGGTCCCTTAGCATCTGCGTTTGTGGATATTCTAAAGAATGTGAATGATTTCAAGTGTTTTTTGGCTTTGAAAAATTAGCAGTTCCCATTTTGACAATGAGCTTGTTTAGCATTCTAGGTATGGTAACAGTTTATTTAGAATTTCTGTTTGGGGTGGGGATCGATCTGTTCTTAACTCAATTCTTCTTTTTGTAAAAACTTGATTGCTTTGTATGGATTGCAATAAAATTAATAAAAAAAAAAGAATTCCTGTTTTGAAAGAAGACTTAGGTTTCCTTGTCTAGCTGCCTTCCTGGCTGCTCAGTTTGTTGCACTGGCAGTACATTATTGATGTGTGCTCTGCATTTAAACACTTACTTTAATGTTTTATATTTGTTTGTTTTGGGTAGTTTTGACTCTTCATGCAAAATGGAATAAAACTGAAATGAGAATGAATTACTAGCATGTACTGAAAGTGTAATTGAAGCTCGGCACTTTGATGAATATCTTGCAATGCGATAAAACAGGAACAACTGCCAAAAAATTGCCCAAAACAAGCCAGAAAGTGTTGTTGTTTTGTTCTTGGTAGAATTAAAAAATTAACCATTTTTCATTTTAGTTTGTTTTTATTGCATCAGATGCCCCGTTTCATACAATGGATTGTCTTCTGTTGTTTACTAGTCAGATGTAATATCAGTATATATGTGATCTGGGGATTCTTTTGACACTTTGTCATTACTGGAGTATAAATTTAACTGACTGTCAATGATTACGTCTTTAGAGGGCATGTTTTACTTGAAATTGGATTCTTATCAGCATTGTGTGGGCACATATTGGGATACATACAGTACCCTCCATAATGTTTGGAACAAAGATATGTTTTTCTTTTATTTACCCCTCTGCTCCAGAGTTTAAAGTCACAAATCAACCAGTTCAGATGTTATTAAACTGCACACTGCAAACTTTGATTTAAGGGTATTTGCAAACATTTCAGTCATAGAATGTAGAAATTACAATACTTTTTATACATGGTCCCCCATTTCAGTACACCATAATGTTTGGGACAATTGGCATCTCAGGTGTTTGTGATTAGTCAGCTGTGTTTCATTGCTTCATTAGTGAAAGCATAAGATACCTAGGCTTCCTTCTACCTGCAGCCTACCTTTAGAGCGTGTAGTTGTTATTGTTCAGCATGAGGACAAGAGCTGTGCCAGTGAAAGTCAATGAAGCCATTATGAGGCCCAAAAACAAGAATTAAACCATTAGAGACATTGGTAAAACCTTAGGATTGGTAAGTCAACTGTCCGGAATATCATTAAAAAGAATAAACACACTGGTGAACTTAGTAATCACAAAGGAACTGGTAGACCAAGGAAGACCTCCACTGCTGATGACAAGAGAATCCTCACTATGGTAAAGAAAAAGCCCCAAACTCCTGTCCAGCAGAACAAACACTGTCTTCAGGAGGCAGATATGCATGTGTGTCAGAGATGACTATCAGCAGATGTCCTTATTAACAAAAATACGGAGGCCACACTGCAAGATGCAAACCACCAGTTAGCCACAAAAAAACAGGATGGCCAGATCACAGTTTGTGAAAAAGGACTTAAAAAGATCCTACAGAATTCTAGAAAAGAAAGTCTTGTGGACAGACGAGACAAAGAGATGCCTGCATCAGTGTGATGATAAGAGCAACGTGTGGAGATGACAAGGAACTGCCCAAGATCCAAAGCATACCACCTCATCTTTTAAGTATCCTGGTGGGTTTGTTATGACTTGGGCATGTATGGCTGCCACAGGTCCTGGCACATTTACCTTCATTTATGATGGGACTGCTGACGGCAGCCACACGATGAATTCTAAGGGGTATAGAAACATCTTACCTGCTCATGTTCCAGTAAATGACTCCAAACTCATTGGGCGGCGCTTCATCCTACAATAAGATAAAAATCCCAAACATACTGCTATGGCAACACAGGAGTTTTTCAAAGCAAAAAATGGAAAATTGTTGATTGACCAAGCTAGTCACCGAATTTAAATCCAACTAAGCAGGCCTTCCATTTGCTGAGGAGAAAACTTAAGGGGACAAACAAGCAGGAGCTGAAGATATCTGCATTAGTACCTTGGCAGAGCATCACAAGAAAAGAATTGCAGACTTCAAGCAATCATTGCATGCATGGGTACTAAATATGACGGCTTTAATATACCTGTCATTGCTCTGTCCCAAACATTATGGTGTCGTGAAAAAACTTGGTGGCATCATGTAGAAAAAGTGTTGTCATTTCTACATGGTGAGACCGAACATTATGTAAGTACCCCTAAATTAAAGTCTCAAATGTGTACTTTTATCACATCTGAATTTTGGAGCAGAGGGGAAAATCAAGGAAAAATGTGTTTTTGGCCCAAACCTTATGGAGAGCACTGTAGTAAGAGGAATCAAATCTGTGCGTATATTTTTCTTTAAGTGAATTTTGTTCAGATGTTGGACCAGGACTAGGACTATTCAACATATGTCCTGATGCTAGGATTTGAAGCACCCATTATATATACTAGCTGGTTATTTTCATCAGGCCTGCATATCTTACAAAATAAAGGCTGGTCAGGTAGCCAACCTTAGTGCTGTGAGCAGCTGAAATCGTGAAATGTTCTCTTTAGGAATGAAGATTAAGTGATCACACTGCTTAGCATTATCTGTTCTCTCTTGAGGCATGTTTATTTTTTGATGTTACATAAAACCTTTCATATATACATTGGTAAACACACATACTTCTGTTTTGTTTTTGGTTACTTTTTGGCCTGATTCCATTTCCCCCAGTGTTTTGGACGAACCTTTATGAATACATATACTGTTTCCTCATTTTGGTACATGAAAATAGAATGTGCGCTGAAGCAGAATTCAGACGCTTGAGGATTAGTCTTGTTGTAAGATGCAGTGAGCCCATGTTCTGAAATCACAGCTGCTAAGCAGTTAATTGCACCATGCTCTGGGCTTTTTTTTCTTCTTATTATAATAAAAAGCTAAGTTCTTTTCTAACTATCATAGATTTGTACACTATGGGTTATCCACAAGTAAAAGAAATGCCTGTATAAACATCTCTCTGTGATGCATGATTGACTGTTAGAAGGAGCTAATTTTCTAAGTTCAACTGTTAGGCCTTAGCACGCTAGGTTTCCATGGAAACTAGGATGAAAATAGCTGCCTGACATCACTAGGCCTGGATCTGTTCTCTGCGATACCTCTTTGACTGGGGAGAGTGTGGGAGGAGGTCATGTGGCTAATGGGTTGGTCTGGGAAAGTTTATAGGGCTGCTTGCCCTACAGGTTGTGCCAAGCCCTGCCTGTTAAATAAAAATCTGCACCAGAGCGTGGTGGCGTGCGGTATTCAAGAGGATCTGTGCTTTTAAGAAAACCTTTTACATACACTTATTAGATTCTTTACACAGCATCATCTGTAGGAATATTACCCTAATTAATGAACAACAGAAAACCACATTGCTTTAGTGCAGAAAATCATGTAAAGCTGAGCATTTCAGTTTCACACAGAGGAAATGATTAGTTTATTCGGATATAAAAATGAAAAATATGGCTTTCCCAAGTAGCTTAAAGACAGAGAGTCCAGTATTTTTCTTTTGTTTCTTCTCAGGAAAAGTGCTAAAATATTTTGCCAAGCTTGATGGTTGCTATGGTCTGTTAAAGTAGATAATGTAGAAGTGGAAATGTTTTATTCACCAATACTTGGCTAATTCATCACTTGTCATTTGGTTTTAACAAAGTGGAGCATTTTTAATGAAGAGTTAAAGGAAGGAATCAAGATGGGGAATATTACATAGAAAACATATGTTTCTAAATCATAAACATATCTGTTGATTTTGACAAATACATGGTGACCAAGAAGAATTAAACACTTTTTTTTAAATGTATCATGTGAACATGTAGTTCTCATGTTGCTTTTCTTAGTCTTGCGAATGCTTAATATGCTCTCCTCGTTTCACATGAAACAGATCAGTCCTTTAGTCTAATTCATCCCAGACCCTGCGTAACATGTAACTGTTGATGGATAACACAGCAGCCATGATGCGTTCCTTCATTTCCTCAAGCCCCAAAATTTGAGAAAAAAAAAATCTCTGGATAACTCTGTGATTTAGTACACGTTCATATAATATTTAGTAAATGAGTAACACATTTTTAAAAGTGTTCTGTTCTTTTTGAATTGTGATGTATAAATCTGTTCATTAGTCTATGATTTGTCTTGATTTTTAATTAGGTATGAAAATCAGAACTGTAATTCTGTGTGTTCAGCAAGTCAGTGTGGAGAAGTGGCCTTGAAATACCCAAGGTGGGTTGTTGAGAATATGTTTATGCATAGTGAGATGTAGAGAGACATTGATGTTATCTGTAAATCATCAGTAGCATTTGCATTGAATTCTAAATGAAAAGTAAAAATAAGGCTACACTTAATGGCATTTGAAATGCACTTTGCTCCTCTCAAGGCAGATAATATATTTGAAAAGGAGTGGATGACTAAATCCTGGCCACCTTTTTTTTTAAAGCAGAATATGGATATGGGAATGCCTCTAGTCAACCATTCCCATGTTTTATTGAAAAAAACTGATCTTCCACACGTTGATGAACTATTTATAAATACTGCAGTAAGTTACTCAAAACTGTTGGGGAACTCCAAAAGCTTGACAACAATAAGAAATGTTCTGGCTCTAGACAAATGGATGACCCCTGTGATTCATAGAAAGTGATGTCAGCAGCACGCTAAAACTCCTTTAGACGTTATCCTTAATGAGGTTTGTTTGATGGACTGTGAAAATATAGATGTCAATAATTAGTAGCGAAAATACCATTAACTTAAAAGCTCATTTTAGGGTCTTAGTCTGGTTGAATATTTTTTCTAAAATGTTAAATGCAACCATGGGACATTGTGCCTTGTAAAAAAAAAAAGCCTTGCCTGGAGGTAATTAATAGTTAACATAAAATAAATCAGCCAGGTAAAGCTTGCATAAAGTATACCACTCAATGGAATGCATAGCCTGCTTTGGGTACTGATCACCATTGTAGATATGATTCCTTAGCTCTGTTATAACTCTGTTTAAGTCGTCAGCCTCTATCCTTTTTTTCCCCTGTCAAGCTCAGTTCACCCTTTTTCAGCTCTGATTGCATATGTCATGTACACGTATGTCATGTTGTTGTGATTAGAGATTTTTTATGTATAAGGACAAGGTAAAAGATATTGCAGAAGTCCCCAAACAGCTTGCACAGTCACTTTTTTCCATGGTACATTCTGGCACACTCTTTGGTATTTTAGTACTTGCACCACTAGATTTAGTGACCGTTTTAATTCATAGGTAATAAGGATACTCAACAACAACTCATACTGGCAACAGGGTTTCTTGTATGTATTGTGTGATGTTATATTTAATATCTGGTGTTGTATTCACTGTGTACTGTATAGTTGTAAGCATTATCTGTTGCTTGATGGCATTATGCTAATATGAAGATCAAAATGTTATTGTATTAAGTGTACATGGCAATAAATGTAAACTTGAACCTAATTTTAACTATTGTGGCTTATAGTTTTAGCATCGTATTGCCTAATATTGAACACAAAATATTTCTAAAAAAAGTCCTATGAAACAGGATGTGCTAACAGGTTCTCACTGTTGCCTAAGAGTCTGACTGAGATGTATGCATAAAAAAACAAACAAGATTATTTGAGTTTATTTTTAAAAATGAGTTTTCTTTTCTATACTATTTTCACATGTAATTGTATTTTCAATTTTCTTTAGTGAACTTTTGAAAATTTTTAATTCAAATTTTATTTTGGTGACTTGCTTCAGTTTTAATTTTTGAAAGATGTTTAGTATTCATTTTACAGTAGGTTAAAAAAAGTCTGACACACAATAAAATGGTTCAACAACAACATTTATTTATATAGCACATTTTCATACAAAAAGTAGCTCAAAGTGCTTTACATAATGAAAAATAGAAAAATAAAAGACACAGTAAGAAAAATAAAATAAGTCAACATTAATTAAAATAGAATAAGAGTAAGGTCCAATGGCCAGGGTGGACAGAAAAAAAAACCAAAAAAACTCCAGACGGCTGGAGAAAAAAATAAAATCTGTAGGGATTCCAGACCATTAGACTGCCCAGTCCCCTCTGGGCATTCTACGTAACATAAATGAAACAGTCCTCTTTGGATTTAGGGTTCTCACGGAAGAACTTGATGATGATGGTCACGTAGACTTCTGGCTTTTGATCCATCCATCATTGTTGGAGCATCATAGATAGATAGATAGACACTTTATTAATCCCAAGGGGAAATTCACATAATCCAGCAGCACTATACTGATACAAAGAATATTAAATTAAATAGTAATAATAAAAAAAAAAAAAAAATGATGTTAGCATTTACTCCCCCAGGTGGAATTGAAGAGTCGCATAGTGTGGGGGAGGAACGATCTCCTCAGTCTGTCAGTGGAGCAAGACAGTGACATCATGATGCTTTGAGTAGGTGGTGGTGGCCACAAAGAAACCGGAAAAAGAAACAGAAGAGAGAGTTGGGGTCAGTACGGATTTTAGAGCCGTCATGAAAAGTTATGATGAATTGAACATACAGAGTATCAGGATTAAGATAAAGTGAAGCTATGAAAAGGCCATGTTAAAGTAATATGTTTTCAGCAGTGTTTTAAAGTGCTCCACCGTATCAGCCTGGCGAATTCCTATTGGCAGGCTATTCCAGATTTTAGGTGCATAGCAGCAGAAGGCCACCTCACCACTTCTTTTAAGTTTAGCTCTTGGAATTCTAAGGAGACACTCATTTGAGGATTTGAGGTTACGATTTGGAATATAAGGTGTCAGACATTCCGATATATAAGATGGGGCGAGATTATTTAAGGCTTTATAAACCATAAGCAGAATTTTAAAGTCAATCCTGAATGAAACAGGTAACCAGTGTAGTGACATCAAAACTGGAGAGATGTGCTTGGATTTTCTTTTCCTAGTTAGGATTCTAGCAGCTGCATTCTGCACTTGTTGCAATCGATTTATGTCTTTTTTGGGTAGTCCTGAGAGGAGTGCGTTACAGTAATCTAGTCGACTGAACTAATTTCTCAGCATCTTTCAGTGATATAAGAGGTCTAACTTTAGCTGTGTTTCTTAAGTGAAAAATGCTGTCCTAATGATCTGATTAATATGCGATTGTAAAATTCATATTACAGTCAACAATTACCCCTAAGCTTTTTACCACCTTCTTGAAATCCCCATCAGGGTTGTAGGAACATGTAGATATACTCTTAAAACACTCTGTGACACCCTTATTTGCTCCAGCTATTTATTAAGAGAGTTATCTTCTTAACATTTTATAAAATTGGTGTTACTTGTATTCTACCAGTGTCCATCTGTTCAAGGAGCATGGTTCTCTGGTTTTGTTTTTGAAAAGGTATTAACTTTCTGCAGGTAACTTTTCTGACTAATAACCTATCATTTAAACCTGCTGTGGTAGGTTTATGTTTTTTAGGTTTGCTTCACAGTCCTTAACCTCTTTTTAAACTTCTTTATGGAGTTAGTTTAAGTCTGTTTTTTAAGTTTATCAGGTTCTTTCCCTTTAATTGAGTTACACAAACCATGCCGCCATATCATCAGCTGTGAAATTGTTATTGTCTGTTATACTCAAAAAGTACCCCTAAAGAAGACCTTTGCATTTATGGCAATGTCTTGTGTTATGTGTCCATTTTCAGAAACATCTCCTGTTTAGGTAGCTGACAGCAAATCATCCTTATTTGGCTTGTAGGCAGCAATGACATTTTTGGCATGAAAATGCAGGTGGTTCCTTGCACTCATGGGAAACAGATGCCACTCTGTGAAGCCATGCAGAGTATGTATGTGTGTGAGAGAGTGAGGGAAATGATCAAGTACTTAAAGAGCACTGGCTTGCACTTCTACACAGAGTTGGGGAAAGTGAGAGCCTCTGGCCCCAAATGAGTGGTGTGAAGTGTAGCTGGCGGCATGAAAGAGCAGCCAGTAGGCACAGAAAAGATCATTGAAGCCCACTGGAAGGAGCCATGGAAGATCAGAGCAGTTGAAGCAGCGTTGGAATGTGGCCCAGGAAGGAGATGGCCTCCAGTAAACCTCATCTGAGGGAGTGAGTGAGAGACACTGCATTTCACAATGTATTAGGAGATAACACCAATGATGATAAAATGTCAGTAAAATAATACATTTAAAAAATCACACAAAATCAAGATCTGTTAGCTTATTGACATGCAGAACAACCACCAGAGAATGGTATTCAAAGATATATCAACATTGAATACTTAATAGTGAAAGCTGAAATGCAAATGAATATTCATAATTTTCCAATTTTTACTGAATGGGCAAAGCGGTAAATCATGTTTTGCATATTAGGAATGGGGTGATTACAGGTTTTTACAATTAACCACAGTGAAATTCCCGATGGTTATTTCAACGCTTCACATTCTATTTATCATTATATCAGTATAGCGTTGCATTTGCATTGCATGCAAATTGGGCAGCTAGTGCTTTAATATAACTAGGGCAGAAGGCAGTGGCAGTGGTTCAGAGTTCTTTCACCCATCAAACAGAACTGCTCTGTTCAGGTAGGGTTAGTTTTACACCAGGAGCTGTGGTAAAGTCCTCATAACTGAAGGACCTCCATCATTTTAGTCTAGTCCAAATCACTCATGTCGGTACCTTTTTATGGATTGTGTGTTCATACCTCCATAAAAATGACAGAGCCTTTTACCTTCTATAAAAAAACATTTCCAGGTTAAACTGTTCCTGTGCAAGTAAGTAAAATTCCATCATTTGACTGATTTAGGTGGTCCTAAAATTACAGAAGTCCTCCTGTAATAATTACTTTACCACAACTCCTGGTGTAAAACTAATCCTATCAGTAATAAGGTATTATTGTTACATGCTCCAGTACACATTTGGTTGCATATGTACTGTCCCGATGTTTGTTATACCTGAGTGCCTACACTGTTTATTACAAAGGGTGATAAATCCAGTTTATTTTGTTCATTCGAATCTCTAGTACAAGTTGTTTTCGTCCAGCCTTATAAATTGACCAGGACCTTAAACTTCAAATAAAAATATTGACATAAATGCATACACTGGAATAGCGTGATCAAACTGGATGAGGTGGTGTACATTCTAAATAACGTTTAATCAGTACTTGTAATGTGATGCAGGAATATTTAATTAGTAAGCAACCTGTCTTGCTTTTTACTGCAAGAATATTTAACGCCTTGTTGTACATCACTGATTTATACTTATTTATTACCTAGGAACTACTTTATTTTTTTCATTGTGTATGTATCATTAGACTTGCAAGCATAGGATATCACTATGTGTTTCAATTGCAGCAGGGAGCTGCAGAGATTACCAGTCGCCTGTTCAGTGGAGCTGTGCACACAAATATGAAGTACACGCTGCCTTTTGTTTAAAATGTGCTTTAGAAGAAACTCAACTAAACTTTTTTAAAGGAAACGCTAAAAACAAGCTAACATATATTCTTGCCCTAGAATCAATACAAATATTCAGGAAATTGACTTGGATTGTTTAGTGAATTCATATTTAGTTTGGCTACTTTCTATTTGATGAACCGGTAGCTATGTATATTTTAGGTTTCACTGTGACTATACTTTAAGATATCCTTATCATTTCTTTAAAATGTCTGTGGTGGACTGATTGCCTTTAAAAATTAAACTGTAAAGTAAAAGTAGTGACACAAAATGATGAACAATGCTCAAAGATAACTGTCAGGAAGATGGAATGTGTCCTTGGCTGCCAACTTTCTAATACTAGTAACAACAGTCGGCAGAACAATGTGTACTTCGTAGGATGACTTTCTCAGTAATACCACAGTTCACTGTTACAGCCTCTTATGATCTTTTAGAAACGTCCTTTGGTTTTGGAAACAGTTTGTAGTGATCTCAATGTGAATGTGTTTACTGGCAAAGTAATAAATTCATAGTCATTCCCAAACCTACATACTCCACTTAAGAAGAGCAGGGAACTATCCAGGCAGTACTGGGCTCAATGCTGAAAAAGACTCCAGGCAGGGTACCAGTTTATCGCAGCGTCCACTCATGCACACAGTCACAGTCACGCTGGGAATATTTAACCATCCCTACAAGGCTGTGAGAATGAGAGAGGAAAGATGGAATACCCAGAAAAAAAACACAAGACACAGGGAGATCATGGCAAACTTTACACAGACAGTCAGGTGCTGGATTTGAACCTAATGGGGCACACTCTACCTGTAACTTAGCAGTGTTTATCAGAGTGACTACTGTGCCACCTAGGCTAAGGATATGTTAACTGTACTTTAATGGTTTATCTCAAATTTCTTAAATTAACAGCATTCACACTTGTAGCCTTGTCAACTGCCTTAAAGCTGCAGAAAGTAAACCGACTGACAAGAAAAAAAGAATAGTATGACTATGGATAGAAAAATAAAAAATAGTTATTTTTCACAGCATATTTTATTTTACATCGTCACGGGTTTTTTTTGCAAGTCTGGCTTTTTGGCTATATATCTCTGCATGCAAGTTAAATTATTAATATAAAGTTAAAATAACTGAAATAAAAAAAAATATTTGAAAGACTGGATGATAACTTTTCAAAATTTTAAATTTTTTAGCCTTCTGTTAACATGAGAAATAATTATTTGTGACATTAAAAAAATGCCCGAATACTAATAGAAGAGTGCTTTTAAACTGAGTGTCTGACACCCCACATAGATTTTCATTCCCCTCACTGAGTCTGGAATCTGATCTTGTGTTAAATTTAATGGGGATTCTCCCAGTTTCATAAATGAATTTCTAGCCCTGTACAGTCTTTTATAGCTATATAGCAGTTTATAGTTTGGTGTACTATATAGGTTTTAATAAATCTGAAGTTTGTATGTTTAATTGTGGCTGTTTCAAATTAGACCTAAATGTTATTCTTGCGTTATTTGTTGCTTATTTATGTCTATTTGTAGCATCTGACATTACAAAAATTGGTTTAAAACATCTGAGACAGTGATTTTTTTTTTACTGTAGTTTATGTTCTGTTTCAATGCAAAATGTGGTGAAATGATTTCAAAAGTTTTTTTTAATCACCATATTTTAACAATACAGTGATAATATTGAAAACCATGATAAATCTGGTTACTTTAATAGTGTTAAAAAGTGTACTATTGTTCATCCCTAGTGCATATATAATAAATGTCAGTTCCAAAATAGTGATATGTGCACGTTCACATACCCTTTAAATTGTATCCCCAAAAATCAACCTGTTAGTTGCTTAAAAAAGGGCTCAAGCATCGAAGTTCAGGTTCAGACTGCCCATGTTCAAAGGTATGCTTAGAACACTGCAGGGTCCAAGGGCCTGCCCAAGCAACCTGGAAACAGGCTAGCGGTGCTTGACACAAAGAAAATTTCACAAGTTATAAAAAGTCATATTTTTCTAGATAAGACACTGCATTAAATACATAATTGAAAATTGGAAATATTTGATTATTACGCCTAATTTGTTATAAATCTTTTACCAGTATGTTAAATGTAAAGCAAATATTCTAGTGTTTGCATAACAGCATCATTTGCTGGGAAATGGGCAGCTGTGACAGCCATGTAGTGCATAGCATTTATTGAAAAAGGAGTGACATTCAATAGCTATGTTCCTTCTAAGGGGCATGTTGGTGTGAGCAAAACGTTTCAGTTACATTACCCTGTGAGCACTACATACCATCATGCAATATATTATTTATGCGTCCTCTTTAATAAAATCCCTGTGTGTGTCCAGGTGTCCGTGTGTGTGTCTTCTGGTGAAGTGCGCATGCGGCACCGTGGACACACACACACTGGAAGCTGGACACACAGTGAATGGCCTTGCCACGGCCACGCATGATAAGAAATAAAGGACAACATTGCTGGAGAGAGTGCTGATTGGGTAGTCACGGCCGTGCACATAAAATCCGTTGCTGGGGAGACGCCACATATACAATAATCAACTGCACGCCAGCACAGATTAAAATACTTGAAGGTTACTAAATAGTACTTGCTGGGGAGACGCCACGGACTCGATTATCAGCTACACGACACACATTAAATCAGTTGCTGGGGACACTCTGCTGATTGCCCAATGTTGTGACAGAAAATTAAAGTCATATTACGGACAACAAAGCCAGTATTACTGTCAGAGAAAATTACAGGCATTTATGGAAGTACAAATCAGTATTACTGCGAGAGAAAATTAAAGAAACCCAATATAGTGACGCATATTACAGCCACATACAAGCCAGTATTACTATAAGAGAAAATATTACGGACGTATCTACTAACAACATGCCACCCAAAAAAAAGGACACGTCAAGTAGGACAAAAGACACGGACAATCAAATCCTATATAAGCAACATCCCCTGGAAGAACAGTCAGCTCAACAAGTAAACATCAACAAAAGAAAGGCTGAAAGACAAAGAAAAATACGAGCAAATAGACTGATTGAAGAAAAAGAAAATGACCGTCAGAAAAACGCTAAAAGAGAAAGACTCAGAAGAGCAAACCATAGAAAAAGTTGCCATTTACTTACCACAACCAGTATTCAGCCACGGTCAGTTATAAATCGCATTATCAAGAGTTACAAGTTTTCCAGATGTTGTTGTCATGGTTGTAGAGATTCCTGAACAAGGCAAACTGTTGCCAAACTCAGACAGAATATTTACAAGAAATGTTAACTGTAATGAAATTTTATAAAAATTTCATGAGGTAAAAAAATAGAAAATTTTTCTTAAATATCTTTTTCAGATATTGTGTCTTACAGATTGTTACAAAGTTTTATACTAAGACAATATTAATTATACTTACTGTGTTGTCATATACGTTTCTATTTTATTTTTATTATTATTTTACTTTAGGCTTCTTGCAAAATATTTTGACAAAAAAATTAAGACAAGAAACAGAATGAGGTCAAGGTCCCTTGCCATTTAATATAGACTGTTCCTACTAATGTTTATGCACAACTGTTCTAGTGCCTGTTATTGTAACGGGCTTAATGTCTAGTATGTTATAATATGAAATTTGTATAATTACAGAACATACTTGAAAATATAGTACTGTATTTATTTAATTATGAAGGTGAACAGGTATACTTGTACTGTATGTTGCACAGCAACAGAAGATAAAAAATATAGAGCCTGGGTAGCCTGAATGCATTCTTTTTTAATAGTGTATTATGCAATGATAAATTATTAAAATTATTTAAAAAATTTTGAAAATCAAAAAAAATGATTTTTTTTTTTAACCTGAGGATACATTATTCAAAATTATTTAAAGTTAATCTGAAATCACAAATCCGTATCTGCATCAGAGTCTAAAAGCAGTCTCACATTATGGACTTAGAGAAGTGACTTCCAACCAGAAAGGTATTTAATTTTTTAACAAATAATGTTTTCCGTCCATCCACTCGTTCATGATTGAAATGGTGTAATCCATCAGAGCCTAACCATACAGCATCAAGTGCAAGGCAGAAATCAGAACCAGACACCAAAAGGTTAGTTCTCAAAAACGATACAAAAAAGTGAACGACTGGAACACTGCACCACTAATCAAAACCTTTTAGAAACATTCAGAAAACTAACAACAAAGAGCAAGGATAAGAACATTTTTAAGCACACTGTAAACTGATTTTAATGTAATGGGGCATGGTGTTAAGCACAGAGTTGATCTCCAGTTTATGGTATTTAATGTGCTATGCATGCCGGTGTGCACTTGTGCTTGCACATTAGCTACTTTCCTTTCTTTGCTCCCTTCATTCCAGTTACACTTTGCATATACTGTAACTGTGAATAAAAAATTAGAATTTTCAGAATATTGTAATTGTTACAAACTTTGTCATCTTGATCATGGACTAAATTTGTCCTCTTTGGGGCTTTTCTCTGATTCAACAGTTTGAATTCTGGTCAAATGTAAGAAACTTTCTTCTTCAAATTTTGCTTATTTTTTCAAATATTTGGTCATTGAGACTTCCTTCAAACAAGTTACCTCATAACCAACAGCCTCCAAAGTGTGCACGAATAACGTTCACAGTGGGTAAGAAGATAACCCACTAGCGGGGTCACCTTAATGTCGGTTTTCAAAGGATTCACATATTCACATTGCCTACTTTACATACCATGCTTTAATAATTGATTACCAGGTGAAGAGGCTGTTGTGCCAATCCTCCTTTGCAAACTTTTGGTTGGGGGGATTTTGTGATTCATTTCCTTCTGCACTGCTGGAAAATGGTGCGTGCTAAAACTTACAGTTAGGTCAATAGGTATTTGGACAGTGATATAATTTTCATAATTTTAGCTCTGTGTGCCACCACATTGGATTTGGAATGAAGCAGTCAAGATGTGATTGAAGTGTAGACTTCCAGATTTGATTTAAGGCATTTAACAAAAGTATTGTATGAGCCATTTAGAAAAGACATAACATTTTTATTCATGGTCCACCCATTTTCTTGGGCTCAAAAGTGTTTGGACAGACCAACACAATCATGAATACAGGAATCAGCAGTCATTTTCTATACTTGATTGAAAATCCTTTATAGTCAATGGCCATCTCCAAGTGCTGAAATGCATGTCCTGTTATGTTAAGTGTCAGTTGATTGACTTGGTTATTGAAAAATATTCCACTTCTATGCCTTAAAAGGCATTTGGTTTGCTGTCACAGTATGTTTGGCTCATTGTCTATCAGTACTGTGAACATCATCCTATCAATTTTGTATCATTTGTCTGAATCTGAGCAGACGGTATAGCCCTGTACACTTCAGAAATCATGCTGAATCTTTTGTCAACAGTCATATCATCAAAAAACTCCCATGACCAACTTCTATTGGCAGTCACACATGCCCATTCGATAACACTGCCTCCACCATGTTTCACAGATCACGTGGTATACTAAATATCATGAGCTGTTCCTTCTCTTCTTCACACTGTTCTCAATCTGGCATTCTGGTTGATCTTAATTTTATTTGTCCAAAAAGAAAACTATTGCAGAACTGGACTGTTTTTAAAAAAATATTTTCTGGCAAAGTCTAATCTGCCCTTTCTGTGCTTGAGGAATAGCAATGGTTTGCACCATGTGGTAAACCTTGTATATTTACTTTTGTGAAGTCTTCTCTTGATTGTAGACTTTGGCAATGATAGGCCTACCTCCCGGAGAGTGTTCTTGGTTTGGTTAAATGTCACAAATTGGTTTTTCTTCACCAAGGAAAGAATTCTGCGATCATCTCTAGCACAGTTGTTCATGGTTGTTCAAGCCTTCTGGTGTTGCTGGGTTCCCCAATACTTTTGTTCTCTGTAAGAATGTACCAGATGGTTGATCTGACCACTCCTGGTGTTTCTGCTATCTGTCTGATAGGTTGTTGTGTTTTCTCAGCCTAATGGCAGTCTGTTTTTAGTTGCATGGACAGCTCTTTGCACTTCATATTGAGAGTTCACAAAGACAACTTCCAAATGCAAATTCTACACTTGGAATCAACTCCAGACCTTCTGCCTACTTAACAGTTAATGAAATAACGAGGGACCTGCTCACCAGTGGCTATGGAACAGCTTGTCAGTCAATTGTCCAAGTACTTTTGAGCCCCTGAAAATGGGGGACCATGTTTAAAAACTGTCTGTCATTCCTAAATGGCTCATACGCCTTTTTAATGAAACCGAATTAATACTGAAAGCCTACACTTCAATCATGTAATTATTTCTTCATTTTAAATCCATTGTGGTGGCATTTAGAGCCAAAATTGGGAAAATTGTGTCACTGTCCAAATACTTATGGGCCTAACTGTAATTGTATGCACCTCAGAGGGAACAATGGTTAACAATAAGCTACCAACAATTAGTTTATTTAAAAAAATGGAAACAACAGAATTTTGTTTCTACCAATTTGCATTTTATTTCTTAGTTTCTTGTATGTGGTTTTAATTTTAGCTTTGTTTTTCATTAAGATTTTATTTTTCTTTTTATTTTGTTTAATGAAGTAGTTTTTGAGGAGTTCTAGTTACAGTTTTCGTTATGATAATAACCTTTCCAAGCACTATTTTATTACTTTCTACCTGTTTTTTAATAATTAGAAGTTACCAGGGATTTTCCTGCTGATACCATAAGAGCTAGGAGGCAGAGTGGTGCAGTGGATGTCAGAATACAGAGTCGCCCTTTCCATAATTAAGAGAATTCTCTACTTCTGTAGCTCAGATAGATGTTTTGCTGAAATGGGAGGTGTTTGTATTTTGGTTTCTGTTTTTCCTTTGTTGGAGTCTCCTCTGCTTCTATAAAAATTGGATGACACTGAGATGACCTAAGGAGGAGAGGGTTCAGTTAAGGCAGGCAACATCTGTGAGGCTGGACACTAAACAGCATTCCCTTAAGTTGCTGGCTATTAATTAGCTGTCTCTGTATGAAGCAGCAGACGATGTCTTCCAGACTTGAAACAGCTGTTTTCTCTCTCATGTTCAGCGAGTACCTCCATTGAAACTGTCATAAAAAAAAACACACACACCTTCGCTTTAAGTGCAGTTAGTGGTCGCAGAAAAATGCTGTAGTTAATAATTTCACTTTTCAATTCAACTTTCAGAATTAAGACAGGTAATGCAAGGTAATGCTTGTTGACTGGTGAAGCAAAAGAGTAATGGAAGAAAGAAAACAATTACCAGGAGTAAAGATGTACTCATTCTGCATCATAAAAGGTAGTCTTTCAAACCTTGCAAATGCTGTTCACAACTTTAACTTAAACCTTGGGGTGCAGGTATCTATCCTATTTCTTTGTTAAAAGTTGTTCATAAGCATGTTCCTTTTTCAGATACCCAGTAGCACATTTTATTGTCTCTTTAGGGTTATAGTAATAGTAGTAGTAGTAGTAGTAGTGCTTTACTGAAGCTAAGCTTAAATTCTGCTATGCAGAAGGAGTGTCCGCTTATTTTGTCAATTTGAATGCTGTCTTCCGACAAGAAAATTGTGCAGTGAGTGTTTGATGTGAGCCTTAAAGACTTTTTCTTTTAATTAACCCAAATCAGCCCTTAATTGCTGTGCTCTGCTTTCTTGATAGGCAGGCTTACGAGACATGGAAATTCTTTTTTTATGTTTTAAACTGGTTGGCATAGTGACACAGTGGTTAGCACTGGTACCTCACAGTTCCAGAATCTTGGTCTGGATGTTGCCAATGGGGTGTTTGAATAATCTTTTCATATCTGTATGAATTTGTGAAGACCTGCATTATCAGGTTACTCTAAATTGTTCAAAGTATTTGCATGCGTATATCCTGCAATGGATGCAAGTGTGCAGCAGCTCCCTGCAACTGAGGACTCGAAAAGCAACTTAGAAAGTGAATGGAGGGATGGATGGATGGGTATTTAAAACTGGTTCACAGCAGTACTCAAGACCTATAATCAAATAATAACTTTGTTTTTTACTGAAATAGCCCATTACTTTTTCTCTTAAAAGAGGTGCTACAGTTACAATTTCTTTAAGGCTGCTTTGGCAGTGATGCAAATATATATATTTTTTGCACTTTTTTTTCTCATACTCTGATGTATTGTTGTTTATTAAATCAACCTTTACTGATTTTCTTTTTATATATTTCTTGTAGTTTCCACAAGCTTTATGGGCCATTTTGTAAAAGTATATATACATGTAATATACATATAGTGCCTTCAATAATATTTGAAACAGACATTTTTCCTTGATTTGCTCCTCTGCTTTCCTTGATTTGCCCCTCTGTTTCCCCAGTTTATAATTACAAATCAAACAATTCAAATGTGATTAAAGTACACATTGCAGTTTTTTAATTTAAGGATATTTGCATACATTGATTCTAAAACTCCTATATGTCTTTCAGACTGTCCTTACATATATCAACAAATGTCTCTTTATGAAGTTAGCATCAATTGTGGTATCATTTATCTGAAATTCAAATGAGCCACACATTAAGACAGTGACTATACAGAGATCAAAACATAAGAGACTTACAGGGCTGCAAATAACCATAAAATCAAATATTGGAAATTTGGTAAAGGTCCACAAAACTTCACCTGCTAGTTTAGCCACTGGATGGAAGTCTTCTTCCCAAATTGTTTTTGTGTGCTATTTTCTGTGCTCCAGTCAATACTAAGTCAGTTTAGTGGTTCAGTATTTTCGAAAGAGTTGAAACCAAGGAAGAACCCATTTTAAGGTAGAGATGCTCTTATCTGTTGCCACCTGTTTCAGCCTCCTTCATCCTAGACAGTATTAAATCTGTAAAATTTGATATGGACTGTGACATTTAGAAGTCTCTATATCAATAATGTATTTGCATCTTTTTGGACTGTTATACTCTAATTTAATACTATAATTTAATCTTCCAGTGAAACACTTTTTTCCTTCTATACACAAATAAAAAGTTTTAAAAATGACCTACCCAGCTTTCCTCATCTTTTGCCTACGTTGTTGCAGTTCATGCCCAGTTGGACTATTTTTAAATATGTTGTGTGTGGAAAAGAATTGCTTGAGCATGACTCCTAATTTTGTGCTATTTTTCTTAAAATTGTGTTTGATTTTGTAAAGACTAAAAGTGTCTGTTTGCATTCCCACGCCTCTTTAGCCTATTAAAGTTTAAAACCTGTCAATTTTGTAGATAGTTACAGTTCATTCAACCAATGACCTGTCAATCACAGCTACTGCTACCCAATTATAGATAAAATTGGGCAATGCAATGGGAATCAACCAATTACGGCTGATTAAACACCCTGTCTGAAAAATTAAAGCACAAGTGGGTGTCAGAAAAGGAATACAAAGATGGGATAGTTACATTAAAGAAAATACTGTATTTGTGTGGTAACTCAACTACTATGGATTATGTTTTGTAAAAAAATTGTTTTAAAAAATGTATTAGAAGGTATGGGAAGATAATCTCGATTTAAAACAATCAATTGCTTCTGTGCTTTCAGACAATATGAAAATTAAAGCCTACTGCATAGTTGGTAAAATTTTATTCTAATGCAATGTTTATAATAATTCATGAAACAATAAAAAAATAGGCATTTTTTTGATAAATGAAACGGGTCTTGTGTGAACAAAATATGCTGTATTTTGCCAGGATGTTTGTGGTTGTATTGCTTGGGATAGTTTTATAATATCCTTCTAATAAGGAAAAAAAAGTTAAAATGTTATTTCTATGAAAAAAGGCAAGAGACACAATGTTTGGGCTGTAACATCTTATGACATAACTGCCAGTTGGCTATACAGCTCAAACGCTGTGTCTCTTACCTACTTTTTTGTGTAGTGCAGAAATAACCTTTTAATTTTTTTTCCTTTGCACATGCATGCAGGCATATTCCTTCTCTGTCCAGTATGTTGTTTCACTTGAACAGATTTAAAAAATGCAACACGTATAGCCAAATGGGGTCTCGTTTTATATATATATATATATATATATATATATATATATATATTTTTTGTCTTGCTGCTCATATTTATTTAAAGACCTCCATTGAAAGGCTTTGCTCTGGGAGTTGTACCATCAGACATTAACCATTCAGGAAAGTCGCTCTCCAAATTTAACTCTCTATCCCCACCCACTCATGCAAATGAATTGCTAATTGGCCAATCAGTGGAATGACTTTCACTGATGTTTTCTGCTTGGATGTTGAAAGGTGAATTTGAGTTACATCTTGCTTGCTTGAAATGGACATATCAATATTGGGCAAGATTTTGTAGGATTGGGTGGGATTTTTGACTGTGATTGGGCTATTAAGTGACTGTCAGATGGGCCAACCCTGTTCACCTATTCCTTAGCTAATACTGGCCTGTGTGGATGAAGTTTCAGACAGCATCTCCAGAATATATCAAAAATATTCCCCTCTAATTTCAGAGAATGCTTGAAGTACATTCTAGTTAACTATCTAAGCATGGCATAATCCAACTAAAAAATGTGGACAGTTCACATACAGCTTATCTAAAATTATCTACAATGTTCCCAGGCAAGATCCAACCTGTGGGCAATGTTATAAAACCTCTGCATTGCTCGATCACGTGTTTTGGAAGTGTCCCACAATCAGACCATTTTACATAAAAATAATTTTATACCTGTCTTATAGTCTAGGATTACAAAATTCTACTACAACCTTAACAGCATAATTTCAAGAAATACCAGATGGAATAAAACTGTGTTATGAAAAAATTGATTTGTAATATCCTCTAACGCACTATTTGCTTATCTTGAAAAATCCCAATTCACCTTCTGTTATTCATTGGGAAAGTGATGTTCTGTATTATCTCATATAGGAAAAACTTTGATTCTGTCTACAGAGATCTTGTCAGAATTTGGCAAGAACTTATAAATGTCATTGTAAAGTAATCTTGTTAGACCTGTGCTGTGCTGAATCTTGCAGAAACCGTTTTATTTTAGTTGTTGTTGTTTTATTTAAAGAACCATTTTAGGCAGGGCTCTCTTGTCATATACAGATGGATTTCAAGAAATTCTGTTAATAGGAAAGTGGCAAAAATGCATAGCATTTTATTACTTCATTTTACAGAAAAATGTTTCATACTTATTAATAAAATGACAATGAAGCAATATTCCTACTAATATTATTTTAAATCACAAAACCTAGGAGTTTGAACAATGTGAACGTACAGAATGTTGATCTTATACTCAGACATTTTAGCTCATAAAGTTGGAAGGGACATATCCAGGGCATGAAAATCCACCAATAACTGATGATAATGAGATACATGGTGCCTCTACAGATGAATTGCTCAGAATGTCACTTCCCCCTCCCCGCATCTATGCTCCCTAAGGCTTATGACAGTGGGAATTTGAGGCAGCAGGGTCAGCTAAACAGACAGCTGTTGATTACCTGCTCACCTGTGGCAGAGGTTATTGTTTGGCTGCATGCACTGTTTCTTACATTAGTCATTTATACTCAGTAGTGAAAGCGGTCAAAAGCACAGAATAATTTGTAAGGGTGACAAACTATAAACTGCTCCACTACGTCTCTGAGTGAGTGACGGCTACTAATGTATTCATCTGATCTGAAAGAAGTTTGTGTCATTCATAAGTAAAAAAAATAGAAGTCGCTAGTTGAGAATTAATTGAAATTGTTGAAAAGAAAATCACTATAAGTTGAGTAACCAGTGGTCTTCATTTATAGCTGTCTCAGTTGGAAGGGGTTTGAATTTAGAGTTAATAGATTGTCTTCAAAACATAGTGTTGCATATTTTTTTTTCTGTAACTATAATATTTGATTGGGTTGTATTTTGTTGTTATGTTTTGTTTCTATAAAAATAAAATGCTAGGTCACTGACCAAGCCAAGTCTAGGCCATTCCACCAAAATCTGATCTCTAAGTGACTGAAAGAGCCCCCAAGATATGTCTAAGAAAACCAAAAAAATGTAAAAGCAACTTTGCTCCAATGTGTGCCAAGTTACACGGGTCAGCTGTCATAGAGAAAGCGTACAGTTGAATTTTGGTAGAGATCAACAAATTGAAGAAATGACTGTCAAGTCGTAGGTGGAATTATATTGCTGCAGTAACCGATGTGATGTAGACAAATCTTTCTGCTTTTTTAAATTTTTGTTTGAATGACTTAAAGGACGATTTTCAGAAAAAGCTTGATTAACTTCATCTGTCCTTTTTCGCAGAACCTGCCTAATCCATGTCTCATTTGGTAAATATTGACAAAGCAGTGAGTTTTACAAGATTTATATTGAGTGGCTTATTGCTATTTATTTTTAAAATATCTTTCCCTTCTTAAATGTCATGAGCTAATAGACTAAAAGACAATTTCTGAATGACTTTCCCAGCTTACTAAGTATGGGTTCAAGTTAATGTGTTTGACATGGTACAGTTCCACATCTGGATATACTGTATGTAATTATTATGGAATTGCTTGATTGCATAGTGTGACCAAAGGTATTTTACAAAACAGTAGTATCCATGAAACATGGATTGTGAGCTATGCTACACGTGTTGTGGTTGGTTGGATGTGCAAGTAAGAATTTCACAATACTTGTGACAGTACTCTAGCCTGCTTAACTCAGACCAGGGTCGTGTGGGGTGCTGGAGTCTATCTTGGCTAGCATAGGGCGCAAGGAAGGAACAAACTTTGGACAGGGTGCCAGTCTATTGCAGGGTGAACACAAATACACACCAAACATACACTAGGAACAGTTTAGTGTTGCCACTTTTCTTAAACCGCATGTTTTTTGGACAGTAGGAGGAAACCCATGCAGACTTTGGGAAAACATGCAACCAAACTCTGGTCTCCTTACTGTGAGGCAGCAGTTGCTACCACTGTGCCACCATGCTGCCCTAGTACTGCTATGACTAATACTTATTTGTTAAATATTCACTCTATATTCAGGGTACTATGCAGTATAAGTGCTAAACCTTCTTTATCATTAAATTTTTTAACAGCTTTCAATTCTGCTGTGCCCTCCATAATGTTTGAGACAAAGAAGGAGTTTTTCCTTGATTTACCCCTCTGCTCCACTGATTAAAATTACAAATCAAGGAATTCAGATGTGATTAAACTGCACATTGCAGACTTTTATTTAAGGGTATTTCCATATATTACAACACTTTTCCTACTTGGTCCCCCTATTTTAGGGTACCATAATGTTTGGGACAGTTGGCATCACAGGTTTTATGATGACTCAGGTGGGTTTCATTGCTTCATAAGATACATTGGCTTGCTTCTACCCTTTGGAGTCTATAGTTGCCATTGTTCAACATGAGGACCAGAGCTGTGCAAGTTAAAGTCAAATAAGCCATTATGGGGCTGAAGACCAAGAATTAAACAATTAGTAACATTGATACAATCTTATGATTACTTAAATTAACTGTCTGAAATATCAATAAGAAGAAAGAACACATTGGTAAGCTCAGTAATAGCAAAGAGACTGGTAGGCCATTGAAGACCTCCACCACTGATGACAGAATAATCCTCACTATGGTAAAAAAAGAGCCCCATAAACCTGTCCGACAGATCAGAATCCAACTTCAGGAGGCAGATGGGTATTTGTCAGAGATGACTGTTTGCAGGAAACTTCATGAATGGAAGTACAGAGGCCACTCGGCAAGATGCAAATCACGAGTTATGAGAAAAACAGGATGGCCAAATTACAGTTTGTGAAACAGTACCATAAAGAGCCTGTAGAATTCTGGAAAAAAGTCTTGTGGACAGATGAGACCAAGATGAACCTGAATCAGTGCAATTATAAGAGAAAAGTGTGGAGATGAAAAGAAGCTGCTCAAGATCCAAAGCAGACCACCTCATCTATTCAACATGGTGGTGATGGTGCTATCTGTGGGGCATGTATGGCTGCCACAGGTCCTGGCACACTTTTTTTCATTGATGATAGAACTGCTGATGGCAGTCACACAATGAATTCTGAGGTGTATAGAAACACCTTATCTGTTCAAGTTCAAGTGAGTGCTTTCAAACTCACTGGATGGTGCTTCAGCCTACAGCAAGATAATGATCCAAACATACTGCTAAGGCAACACAGGATGTTTTAAAACTAAAAAATGGAAACCTCTTGAATGCCCTTATTGTTAATATTATACAGTACACACATACAGTACATTTGGTTTACATCTGTAACAGACCGTGTACATTTATAGTACTGTACTTGTAAAAGTTAGTTTTTTTTTTCACTTTTATTCTCTCACTCACGATCACAATACGTACTACCGCCCCTCCACCCAGGGATCTGACGCTGTTAGTTTTTATTTGAAACTGGGAATAACTGTAGATGTGAGTGGTGTTTTGAGGCAATGGAACTGAACATTCTCTGATCTGGAGGGATAAAAGCTGACACACAAACGCTGGTAAATCTGCCTTCTTCGTATCTCACCGTCACTTTTTTTTTATTCAGTTTTATTGAGTGTTCCTGCTCACGCAGAATTAGTATGTATCTAATGGTTTATGATGTCAAAAAAAAACAGACATAGGTATATATGATTTTTGGAATTATTCATTTTATGACCTTTTATCAGGTCAGTTCAGTGCTATATGCATTCATCAAGTTCAAATGTTAACAGTTCTCATACACGCAAGGGCAGTCCTTCCTCTCTATGCTGTGGTTTCTACTACACATCTGAAAGAAAGAGACAATATATGTGACATTTTGAAGAAATCATTTTATGACCTGAATAGTACCAATTAGAAAACATCATCACTCTAATGCAATATTATTTGAAAACGAACAGCGTGAATTTACGCTGGCGCTGTTACTTAGAGTCAAATCAGGAGAGGCTGAGATTGGGGGTGTTAGAGCGTGATTGTGATTGAGAGAATAAACTGAAAAAAGCTAACTTTTACAAGTACCATAAATTTATTATACCCAGTGTCCCATATATTTGTCTCTTTCTTTTTTCTCTCCGTGCTGCAAGAACCGTCCTTCCTACATTTACGACGTGTGTACCTGTTGCAATGCGCACACTTTTCTCTATGCTGTGGTTTCTATTACATTGAAAGGGCACTTGACATTGACTCAGTTTACTTTTCTGGGGAAGCGGCTGTCTTGGAACAGAAGCATGTCGATGTTGCATCTTCCTTTTCTTTTTCCATCGTCTTTTCTAGTAAGATGCGACAACGAAGTTCCTCTGCAATATGAGCCATGAACACTCTTCTTTTTACAGTGGCCCCCATGCATGCCTTGCACAGTACATGTGCGTTGATTCTGCTGCACTGAATAAGCTCACGCCTTCTGGTGCACGATGTTGACGCAGCACGGAGAAAAAAAAGAAAGAGACATACTAATTCTGCGTGAGCAGGAACACTCAATAAAACTGAATAAAAAAAAAGTGACGGTGAGATACAAAGAAGGCAGATTCACCAGCGTTTGTGTGTCAGCTTTTATCCCTCCAGATCAGAGAATGTCCAGTTCCATTGCCTCAAAACACCACTCACATCTACAGGTATTCCCAGTTTCAAATAAAAACTAACAGTGTCAGATTCCTGCGGCGGTAGTATGTATCGTGATCGTGGCTGAGAGAATAAAAGTGAAAAAAAAAACGGTAACTTTTACAAGTACAGTACTATAAATGTACACGGTCTGTTACAGACGCAAACCAAATGTATGTGTGTACTGTATAATATTAACAATAAGAGTAGTTCACTACTGAAAACGGTAAATATAGGAGGCAGTGGGGATCGAACCGGTGGCCTCTTGATTACAAGTCAGCAAATCTTACCGCTATGCCACGGAAGCTGTTGTATCTTCCTTGAACCTTTTGTGAAAGTGTTTATTTGATCTTTGGACTTCAGGCTTCACATATTCTATAGTTTATGCCTACATTTTGTAACATTTATTACTGAAATATGAAAAAGTTTCTGTTTTAACAATGTGCTTACCCTGATCACTGTAGAAACGAAACACACATTAAATGCATGTGTTCCAAATAACGATCTATTATTTCCACTCTAAAACTTCAGCAGTTCACTCCCAGATAATCAAACAAGACATGAGCTGGGAGAAGTTTGTGCACGTTCTAAGTCAGTGGGTAGATGGAATAGCAGGTTGCTTGCTGCTTGTCTTAATTGGCACATTTACAGGGCAAAAAACGCTGATGGAGAGGTGCGAATGGATTTAAGGGGGGCCGGATTTACGAGTTTTCTCGTAGGCTCTGGTAATTCTAGTGTTAAGGAAAGATGTGTCTTTGTCCCAAACATTATGGAGGGCACTGTATGAAGCTTTGCCATTGAAAGCTGTCAGTTATACCATGCAGAAGCTTATGTGTTGGCACAACTTGCATTTACATATTATGTTGTGGCATCAAAACATATAGATAGATAGATAGATAGATAGATAGATACTTTATTAATCCCAAGGGGAAATTCACATACTCCAGTAGCAGCATACTGATAAAAAAACAATATTAAATTAAAGAGTGATAAAAATGCAGGTAAAACAGACAATAACTTTGTATAATGTTAACGTTTACCCCCCACGGGGTGGAATTGAATAGTCACATAGTGTGGAGGAGGAATGATCTCCTCAGTCTGTCAGTGGAGCAGGACAGTGACAGCAGTCACTGAAGCTGCTCCTCTGTCTGGAGATAATGCTGTTCAGTGGATGCAGTGGATTCTCTATGATTGACAGGAGTCTGCTCAGCACCCATCGCTCTGCCACGGATGTCAAACTGTCCAGCTACATGCCTACAATAGAGCCTGTCTTCCTCATCAGTTTGTCCAGGCGTGAGTTGTCCTCCTTCTTTATGCTGCCTCCCCAGCACACCACCGTGTAGAAGAGGGCACTCGCCACAACCGTCTGATAGAACATCTGCAGCATCTTATTTCAGTTGTTGAAGGACGCCTCGGGACTCTCCCCTGTTCCAGGCTCAGGTTGAAGATGCGCTGCAGAGGACTCCCCAGCTCCAGCACACAGGCCTTCAGCAGTTGTGGCGATACTCCATCTGGACCCACTGCTTTGCTGGCATGAAGCCTCCTCAGCTCTCTGCTCACCTGGGCTGCTGTAATTGTGGGTGGGAATGTCTCTCCTATGCTGGTATCTGCAGAAGGATGGGTGGAGGGTGCAGTACTCCAAGGTGAGAGTGGGTTAGGGTGGTCAAACCTGTTAAAGAAGTTGTTCATTTGGTTTGCTCTCTCCACGTCTCTCTCTCATTGGTGGCACCCTGCTTTGAGCTGCAGCCAGTGATGATCTTCATCCCATCCCACATTTCCTTCATGCTGTTATTCTGCAACTTCTGCTCCAGCTTTCTCCTGAACTGCTCGTTTGCCGCCCTGAGCTGGACTCGGAGTTCCTTCTGCACGCACTTGAGCTCATGCTGATCACCACCTTTAAAAGCTCTTTTCTTCTGGTTCAAAAGGCCCTTGATGTCACTTGTAATCCATGGCTTGTTGTTGCATAGCAGCGTACTGTCCTTACTGGAACTATAATGTCCATACAGAAGTTGATGTAGTCAGTAGTGCAGTCAACAACCTCCTCAATGTTCTCACTATGTGACCCCTCCAGGATATCCCAGTCCGTTGTTCCAAAGAAGTCTCTCGGAGCCTGCTCTGCCTCACGGGACCACTTTCTGAATGAGCGTGTGGTTGTAGGTACCTCCCTCACTTTGGTTTGTAGTGAGGCTGAAGCAGAACCAGGTTATGATCTGCTTTCCCAAGCGCAGACAGCGGGGTGGCGCTGTATGCGTCTTTAACGTTTGCATACAGTAGGTCAATAGTCTTATTTCCCCTGGTGTTACAATCCACATACTGGCAGAAGGCAGGTAATGTTTAGTCCAGCGTCACATGGTTAAAGTCTCCAGGGATTAGCACAAATGCCTCATATCACTATAATGCCTTTGCCTGATTGGTATCTGAATCTTTGATTGAAAATATCTTTAAAAGAAAGCCAAAAGGTCAAATGTCAAGCACATTTTATACCTTTAATGTGAGTTGGCTTAAAAATACTACATTTGTGAAATATCCTAAAATGTACTACATAAATGATTAGATACAGTTAACCATGTAATCTTTATACTTGAATTTCATAATTAAGACCATATGACTAATCAGGTGTTAAATCATACCACATTTTGGTAAGTTTTTTGTCTCCTGGTTTTTGTGGATGGGCCAGAAACGATGATCTTGAACACAAACAAGAAAAAATACGTAACATAAACTATATGTCCACCTGACCCTGTACTAGATAAAGTGGGTCAATGTAAAACAAAAAAATGTTATATATTTGCAGAAGTGAGGTGGCATAGTTAAATGATAATAATCCTGATAAAAGCAATAGATGTTCAGCCTCTACTGTGCTGATTACCAATAAGGAAAAAGGAAAAATATATACTTGGAAGCAGGGATTATTATTGCCCATTATTGAAAGATATGCAAGGCCTACATCCATTGCACATATGTTGCTTGGCTACCTAATTAAACAAGGAGTGCAGTTAAAGGCAAGAATTAGTCTGTAATTAGGAGATTGAGACAAAATTAAATGGTTGATTGCAAGGTTACAATGGAGACCTGCAGCTGTGCGGCTTTGAGCACAAGTGCAAAAGTTGTAATCCTCTGAAATATGTACTACACAGCAAGAGGGAAACTGCAGTGCTATGCATTAAAATTCCCCATTTTAAGTTCACATGTTTAAAACCAAATATCTTGACCAGAAGTATTCAGGTATAGAACTGCTCTTCTACGTGTTCTTCAGAGTTGCAAGTAATTCAGTGTGTTCTTTAAATGCACCACTGTCAAGGTTACAAGAGTCAATGAAACATACTCAATCCTGGAATTTCTTGAACAAGTCTTTGACAGCAATGAAAAAAGCCAGTAGTCTTAGAAATTGCGCTGATGTAGTGTGCACTATGTAGTGTGGGACATTTAAATGCCATTTAGAGAAACTTTGCAGGTACAGTCAGGAACTTGTGTACAGTAGATTATCTATGCAGTATTTGGCCGAGGAGAACTTGATGGAATTTAACCTCATGGGCTTTTGGCTGTACAAAGAATGTTTATTGCACTCCTGTGGTAACCTTGTTTTGCAAATTACACAGCTCTGGCATTGATCAGAACTGATTGTCAGTGACCAGAATGTACTCTAGCACTTGCAAACAGTGTTGTAACTGAGCCTTTTAGCTACAGGTTTTATTGATGCGTGTCAATATTAAAGTGTGAGGAATATATTAATAAAACTGTATATTTTCAGTGTTCTGTTGGTAATATTAAATGTGTCAATGTGTTATCATCTTTACATTTACATAGCACATTTTTACAAGTTACAGAACTAAAATGCAGCTGCCTTTTTCTACATTTGGAACAAAAGCTGGTTAAGTAAGTTGCTTAGATTCACAAAGTAGAAGACAGGATGGAGACTGAAGTTGAAAAATAGTAGACTCTTGTAAAGATAGAAATAAACAGATAATGGAATATTTGATTTAGTGAAGCACATACAAATAACACATGAATAATAATCATCATTTCCCAGCAGCCTCCCAATTAGCAAGTTTAATACAGACAAACCTAAAACATATTCATCAAAATATTAATGTAGACATCTTGTAAGTTTACATTATGTAATCTTAGTCTTGGTGTTGATTGACCTGAGCTGTTTACCAGAAGAAATGAGAATGAATCATAGATGGGGGTACAATGGGTCAGATATTATCGTCATGGATATGCATTTCAGTCAGCATAAGTGGCAAAGTGCATGCACACCGTACCCTCTAGGCCACTATCTGTCCTTACGAGAGCTGTAGAAAAATTATCATTGTTTCCTGTGACACTCTAAACTCCTTTAACTGCCTAAGAAAGAACAGTGTCTGGTATGATTTCTTCATCATAACATTTGTGTTGACTGCCCAATAAAAAAGGTAAGGCGCAGGAACTTAAAATTCTCAACTATCTCCACAATTGCCATCAATGTATAACGATGACAGTGGTCTTTTGTCTCACTTAAAGTTCTCCACAAATTCTGCCATTTGACCATTTTTGTCACCTCATCATAATTTTTGATGAGACTCATTAGAGTAGTGCACTCTGCACACTTGACCATTGATTCTTGAAGATTTCCCATATGAAATTAATACACCCATACCTATGATGAGGTACTTAGAGATGTTCTTCAGCTTTACCACCTGCATTCTTTCAGAAAAATAAACAACTGTAGCCAATAACCAAATAGGTCTCTCTTCATCTTTGTAACTCTAAATGCACTCATGAAACAAAATTAGTTATTTTAGTACTGCAAATTTTCTGGCTAAAGGGTTTCTCATTTGTATACCATTTCTAATTACCGGTAAGTCACTTATTTGATCGAAGTGTTGCAGTATGCTAGTGTTTGTTTTTGATGTTTCTTTAAACTTATGATTTCCAATGGTTCTCTTGTTTCCTATGTTAACAACTTTTTGTGTGTATTTAAATAAAGATTATCTACTTTTTCATTAGCTCCTGCTTCCAAGTAAATACTGACACCCAGACAGTACTGATACTTACCCAATGGTCTTTTTAGATGTTATAGTTAAAGGTCACATGTGTTTGGAATTGAACATCATCTTATATGACTGTTGGCATCACAATTATCATTCATTACCAAATGCTTCCAATTTCAAATTTTGCTTTACCAAATCTATCTTGAAAAAATATTTAACATTTGTTTGTTTTTATCACTTTTTAGAGTCCCATAGCTTAGTACAGGAGTGCCCAATGCGTCGATCGCGATCGACCGGTAGATCGCAAAGGTAGTGCAGGTAGATCGCGTTGCATTCAAAAAAAATTTTTTTTAAACGTTAGTCTATCATATATCATCACTATAGCATTTGCCACTTGATTGACATACAGGGCGGCGAGTCTGAGATCTCCTTTCTTCTAACATGCTGATCATCCCGCGCGAGCTACTGCAAAACTCCGGCTGTAATCTAGTTAGCCTTCCAATTTATATCGACTAAAGAAGGGATTTAAAAAAAATTGTTTGGGGAGGGTATGGGCTTTATGTGGAATTAGAAGAAGATTTTTTTCTCTTACAATGTCACAAACAAAGTTTGTTTGTCTGATCTGTCAATCTATCATTGCTATTCCAAAGAAGGAAAATGTGGAAAGGCACTTTCGAACTGTTCATAAAAATTACGAAACTGACTTCCTTCCGAAAAGTGATCTGAGAAAGAGAGAAAGGAGAGGGAACTAAAATCACAGTTAATCGGACAGCCGTCATTTTTCACTCGGCTGAATTCAAAAGCTCCTTGACTGCATTATTCGGCTCTATTTATTTATGCCAGTCAGCCTTTTCCCACATGAAGATTATTAAATCCAAATACTGTAGTGTCAATACATTTATTGAATTGTAATTGTGTCATAAAGGTTATTCAGTTATGCAAGGTACGTCAACATATATTTTTTGTATAAAGTATACACAGTATATTTGGACCTACAGTTAGGTCCAAAAATATTTGGGCAGAGACAACTTTTTTCTAATTTTGATTTTGTACATTACCACAATGAATTTTAAATGAAACAACTCAGATGCATTTGAAGTGCAGACTTTCAGCTTTAATTCAGTGGGGTGAACAAAACTATTGCATAAAATTGTGAAGCAACTAAAGCATTTTCTAATACAATCCCTTCATTTCAGGTGCTCAAAAGTAATTGGACAATTGACTCAAAGGCTATTTCATGGGCAGGTGTGGGCAAGTCCGTCATTATGTCATTATCAATTAAGCAGATAAAAGGCCTGGAGTTGATCTGAGGTGTGGTGCTTGCACATGGAAGATTTTGCTGTGAACATGCGGTCAAAGGAGCTCTCCATGCAGGTGAAAGAAGCCGTCCTTAAGTTGCGAAAACAGAAAAAACCCATCCGAGAAATTGCTGCAATATTACAAGTGGCAAAATTACAGTTTGGTACATCCTGAGAAAGAAAGCAAGCACTGGTGAACTCAGCAACGCTAAAAGACCTGGACGTCCACGGAAGACAACAGTGTTGGATGATCGCAGAATCATTTCCATGGTGAAGAGAAACCCCTTCACAACAGCCAGCCAAGTGAACAACACTCTCCAGGGGGTTGGTGTATTGATATCCAAGTCTACTATAAAGAGAAGACTGCATGAAAGTAAATACAGAGGGTGCACTGCAAGGTGCAAGCCACTCATAAGCCTCAAGAATAGAAAGGCTAGATTGGACTTTGCTAAAGAACATCTAAAAAGCCAGCACAGTTCTGGAAAAACATTCTTTGGACAGATGAAACCAAGATCAACCTCTACCAGAATGATGGCAAGAAAAAAGTATGGAGAAGGCGTGGAACAGCTCATTATCCAAAGCATACCACATCATCTGTAAAACATGGTGGAGGCAGTGTGATGGCTTAGGCGTGCATGGCTGCCAGTGGCACTGGAACACTAGTGTTTATTGATGATGTGACACAGGACAGAAGCAGCCGAATGAATTCTGAGGTGTTCAGAGACATACTGTCTGCTCAAATCCAGCTAAATGCAGTCAAATTGATTGGGCAGCGTTTCATGATACAGATGGACAATGACCCAAAACATACAGCCAAAGCAACCCAGGAGTTTATTAAAGCAAAGAAGTGGAAAATTCTTGAATGGCCAAGTCAGTCACCTGATCTTAACCCAATTGAGCAGGCATTTCACTTGTTGAAGACTAAACTTCTGACAGAAAGGCCCACAAACAAACAGCAACTGAAAGCCGCTGCAGTAAAGGCCTGGCAGAGCATTAAAAAGGAGGAAACCCAGCATCTGGTGATGTCCATGAGTTCAAGACTTCAGGCTGTCATTGCCAGCAAAGGGTTTTCAACCAAGTATTAGAAATGAACATTTTATTTCCAGTTATTTAATTTGTCCAATTACTTTTGAGCCCTGAAATGAAGGGATTGTGTTAAAAAATACTTTAGTTGCCTCACATTTTTATGCAATCTTTTGTTCAACCCACTGAATTAAAGCTGAAAGTCTGCACTTCAACTGCATCTGAGTTGTTTCATTTAAAATTCATTGTGGTAATGTACAGAACCAAAATTAGAAAAAGTTGTCTCTGTCCAAATATTTATGGACCTAACTGTGTGTGTATATATATGTGTGTGTATATATATATATATATATATATATATATATATATATATATATATATATATATATATATATATATATATATATATATATATATATATATATATATATATATATATATATATATATATATATATATATATATATATATATATATATATATATATATAATAGCATTTTTAATGTAGGTAGATCATTTCGACCTGGTCATTTTAAAAGTAGCTCACAAGCTGAAAAAGTGTGGGCACCCCTGGCCTAGTATTTTTAAGCAGTAGGAGAAATTGTATGGTTCACACATTCCCCTTCACAGATCTTCACCCAGAAAGACACGGTAAACAATCAGATAGTACAAATTAAAAAAACTGCAGTTTCACATTTGTTAAACATACATTTCATCATTTGTTGATTTAAGTAACATATTTTTTACAAGTCACAGAAGCTTGTTTCAGTTTCATTGGAGAACCTTGTTGGCCAGCAAGTTTAAAGTCTTGCCACAGATTATCAATGTGAATTAATATCATAACATCTAACTATGACTGACTCTAGGTGATATTTTGTAACATTTTGCCCTTTTTAGCCTAGCGCTTTTCTCATAAATATCATGTTTTCAGAATGCCTTTTAGTTAAATACAATAAATGACTTTTAGAACTTAGTCACATTTAATTTTCAGGAAGGTTTTTGAAGTAACTGCTGTTAGAAAGGATGACCAGATGAGGACCGTGTTGAGGTCTTTTTTTTTCTTTTTCCTGTTCTTCACTAAACTCCATTGCAAGTTTAGTGCCAATGAAATTCTTATTTTACATTTCTCTACGATGGGTGTCTCTACAATAGGATCCCTCACTTACTTATAATGCTATTTGTTTTCATTGTAATCCTCCATATTAACTGTGCATAGTAATTGTCTTCCAGTTGATTTCAGATGTCCACCCAACTACATTTTCAGAACTTTTCAGTCTTGACCTTCATTTTCCGTCTTGTGCCGAAATGATTTTGAACATTGGCCTCACTTAGCTAAGTTCTCCACTCTCTCCCTGATTCCTCCGCTTTGCAAAGTTAGAACGCTCTAAGTCCAGGGTTTGATCTGATTGGACAGGCTGTACACACTGGACAAGACATCAGCTTTAATGCAGCTTTCTTTGAAAAAGTACTGACACGCCACTATAAATTCAATGAATGTATAAACAGCGTGCAGTCAGCATTTGCACTTTGCCATTCCCCAAATGGAATCATGATATGGAACTACACTAAATATACATGTACCTGTATACTGTACTTCATCATAGGTAAAACAGTTTAACAATTATACAGTACTAGCCAACCCGCGGCGTGCCATACGCCGCATAATCAGGCCGGTTTTTTAATGATTTGTAAGCACAGGGAGAAAATTAACATTTGAAAAATCGGTAATGTAATAAATCAGCAAGAAAAGCAACATTGTGACAATGCATGTAACGAACCAACACACAATCGTACGTGACTGAAAACTGGTGGACCGCCATCCCGCCCTGCCTGCTCATGTGCCCACTTCCAACTCGTCACTTGAGTCGTTGTGGTCTTTGCACAGTCCACATGCACCTGTTACTCACGTAGACTTTTCATTGCTCTGTGCGGTTTTGGCTGCTTTTCTATATAAAATCCACAAAGACACCCGACCACGGTAGTAGCATGAATTGCTGTATGTAGCATGTAAAACAGTTTGCTATGGTGCACGCGGTCTTGCGTCGTAACCGAAAACTCGGTTTTTAAAGACTGCTTACTTCATTGGGTTTTAACCTCAGTTGTAAAGGATTGTTTTAAGGATCCCATGGGATACCCCTCGCAAACCGTTTTACACGCTGCATATTACGATTCACCTCCGCGAGAAACATGCCTCTATGAACAGTCAAGTTGTCGTCGTATCCAATGGTCTTGGAGTTGGTGGGCTTGGTCCTTCCTGCGTGTGCCATAGCTGTCTTGCTTGTCGGTGGCTTAGTGAATCCAGGCCCCTTCCGGCGTGCTTTCCATGGGTGTCTTGCCTTAGTGAATTATATATATAGATAGAGTCAATATTAATAATTAGTTACTCAGTACGATCTGGGTTAAAACTGTCACATTTGCAGTTATCAATCTAGCTGTATACTGTAGCTGCCAGTATATGCGTTTGTCTGATTTTTATAAATATAATTGATGATTGATTTCCATTATTTGGTACACTGTGTTAATTAGCTGTCTTATTAACAACCTGTATCCACTCTTCCCATCATGTGCTTAGCTGACTGAAAGCAATGAAATTTGTGAGAAGTATACTTTCTACAACTGGTACATTTCAATAAACTAGTTAAGAAAACAGATGAATTTTATCATTACACAAGGAGAGAGCATATTGAAAAAAAATATATTGAATATACTACCATAAAGGATGTTTTGAATTTGATTTGTTTTTAGTCAGTGTTACCTGTTTTATCTTATGAAATATCCTTGCAGAGTTACTGAACTAGTTTTAAGTACCCGACATTGCTCAGTCTCTTAATAACAAAACATAGATATTTAGACAGCAACAATTTCTGGAAACTTAAAAAAACAGATTACAATATTATTGTTAATTCAAACTGTTTATGCTTTTTAATCATAAGTCATGTTACAATTGTTATTCATTTAAGACAGTACTTTTTAATACACAACAGTTGTGTTTTGTCATCAGGTGTGAAAATTAATAATTTCTTGGTATGCTCTCTCTGGAGCCAGCAACATATAGTTGTCCATGGACTTTCAAAGTTAATGCCAGCTATTTCGAGTGTCTGTGGTTGAGACTTGTTTATACAGTCACTTGAACACGAAAGGCATGTCGGTGGGATTCAGAGGGCTGTCTAGAATGTACACATTTTGTCCTCTGGTCCAGCCTGTTAATATTGTTGTATCTATAACAGCTTATGTTACATTATACAGTAGCATTGTCGGGGCACCAGCTTTTAAAACTAAGTTGTTTGGTGGTAAACCAAGTGGGTTCAGAGAGCTGTGAAAATCATTTGGGTAAAATACAGCTGGCTTACTATCAATGGCAGTGTCAATAGATATTTACATCTCCTGGCAGTTGATTCCGTATTTGGAGATGCACTTATTTTTAGGGACCAGAATCCCTTTTTCTCAAAGCCATTGATTGTTTTTGAAATTGTGAATGTTTGGATAAACTTGCCTTTTACAATTCTTGAGCTGATTGGCCCACAGCATAAAAATCTGATGAAAAATAATGCGACTAGCTGTTGGCAAGTTGGCAACATGCATCATCTATATAAAACATTTAATCATTAAGAGAACCATTTGATCTACAGCACGAGGACTGGCTGTGCACCACCTAATAGAGTATGCTTAACCTATTATCATCAAATGCTTGACATATTGCTGTATTATGTATGTCATTTACCAACCAAAAAAATATCTGCCATTATAGGATCTCTATTTGTGTGAGATGATACCAGGTACCCAATGTTACTTTTAAGGTCATAGGCTTTCACTCCACAAAGTTTGGTTCTGATATTTAAAATGGTGCAGGAAGGTGTTGGAAGTTTAAGCATACTCAATTTTAGACAAAGATTATGTGTGTTTGAAAATTCAAAACTTAGTGATATTGACTGCAGGGCACTAAATTCTACATTTTAGTTTTATTCTCTATGTAATAAAATACAGTCACTTTGTGTTACTTGTGCCAGACCTAAAAAAAAAAAATTGATTTTAATATGCTAAATTTTTGGTCTGTATTAAGAAAAACCAGTACTGATGTCTTGGACCTAGATATTGATTTGGGTTAGAATGCTTTTCCTCAGTCTATGAGGATACATTGAGATACAAATGCTGTAAAACCGTACTGTATCTGTTTACTCCATCTCTATTTTTTCATCATGTATAGGAAGCAATATATATTATTAGTATTTGTATAACAAAATGTATCGCTTTTGCATTCTCATCTATGGCACACAATTTTTATTAGCATTGCCATTGAGGAAAACTCTTCATTGCAGTGTTCAGAACCGTCTTGTTGGAGCTTTGTTCAACCCACTTGTATTAACCAGTATTTGTCTTTGTAATGTGTAAATGTGGCCTGAACAGCAGGACTGAAACTAAAAAAAATGGCTTAACTATCCTTAAAATGGTTAATTTAATTCTTAGTTAATGTTAAATATTTTTTAGTATTTGAGAACTGGGCAGTGGAAAACACATTTTTTCATGTGTAAAAGATGACTAAATAATGTATGGGGAAAATGCTGTATTATTGACAAAATCCATATGTGCATCCACAAGCAGTTTAAATTTGCTTTTATTTATATGATATATTTAAAATATAAAGCATTTTACTTCCAATTACTAGTTTGCAATTTTACTACAAACATAGGGGATCATCTGACAAGAATTCACTAAGAATTATGGTCAGTCAGTTGTTTGATTTATACGTTATCTCTTCCAGTTTTACTGTGGTGGCTGCTAAGGTACTGGAAATCCATTTCCATAATTAAAAAAAAAAAAGATTTAAGTGGGATACATTTAGTCAAGGGTTTTTTAATCAGGTTTAAACGACTGGCACATGTTTGCCTTTGGTTTGAACATTATCTTCTGTCAGATAAAACAAGGATATTAAATTGATATGCAGTATATTGTAGACATGAAACAGAGTACATTGTAAAACATGAACAAAACTAAATATTATCCTATACAACCTAGGTACTGTGATAATATCATGGCATCTCTGTCAATTACCATGTCTAATTGGTTGTAGTCCAGTAGAGAAAATGGAGCCTCCAGGAATTGTCCATAAGTAGATAGTAGAGGTAGTGGGGTGCCTGTATGCCTTGTGTTTATGAAGTAGTTGGTGTTAGGTTTGCAGTGTGAGTAGAATTAGGGATGTACTGAACATTTGGCTATAGTTGATGGCTTCAAACAGTGCCTCCTGTTCTATGGGGAGTGTGTGATCTCACATCATAATCTTTGGAGAATTAAATTAGTTTGCAATGAGGAAAGGGTAGTAGTGACGCAAGAAACTGCAATGCTTTTATGAAAGCAAAAACACAATGACAAAGGAAGGGAGAAGGAGAAGGGGTCATGCAGGGAGTAACTTAATCAGAACACAAAGCAATGTTCTTTCACTAAGTTTAATAAACAAATTGGATTCGTACAACTTCCCAGTGAAGAAATAGATAAACCACCCTGACTCACTCTGCTCATGTTATGTTACCATTGTATTTATCCGTCTATTTTATGCATCAATTTTCAGTTGTTGTTGTTTTTTTTTTTCTTTCAAAATATGTCCTCTTTGAAAAGACTGACTTCAATACTAAAAAAAATTCAGCAGCTTGCACTTTTATAATTAAATTTCATTGAAAAGCATCCATCAAAAGTGAAACTGATTTAATTTTAGGCCTTTGGCAATGACAAAAACAAATGTGCAAAAAAAAAACTGAAAAAAGGTATTCCACATCCAGAATTCAGACAAGTGTTTTCTGAATTTCATTCATGGCCAAGAATTTTTATTTTGGTGCATCCTTAATTAGAATGATGTGTTGAAGATTAAAACTGCAGGCAAAGTTAACCAATAGATCAATCAAAGAGACAACTATGAGCTTGTGACCTTCTTCTGGCCAGTGTTATAAACTTGGAGGCACAAAGTAGTTGTTAAAGTTTGTTATCTAGACATATAAACTTCTTTGGACAATTGAAGAAGGGAGCGAGGTCAAAGTTTGTACATTTAATTGACAAAGTAATCATCATACATTTTGGGACTTTATCATATGTGATATCTTAATGCTGCAGTGTCTGTTCATCATGCCACGTTGAAAAAGGATGCTGGCTTCAGCCTTGGTTTACTGGTTCAATTTGTGGAGTTCTTTACTTGTGTATTTTTCATAGTTATGAAATTTGTAACAAAGTTAGATTTTGGTTTAAAGTATTTTCTTCTTGTTGCAAGTAGCAGCTGCACCCTGCCCTGCTGTTCTTCCTTTGAGAAGCTCCTCTGACCTGATCACAGTTGTCAGTGTTAGGTGTGGTTTGGCAGATATATCTTATTGGTGCTGGAATGAACAGAACTTCTGCCTTCTGACATAAGCTGAAGCAAAAGCAGGTGGATCCCACAGGGGATGCAAGGCGGTGCTCTGCACTTGCTGTTTGGAGGGTTGCTTTATTTAGTGAGCAAAGACAGCTGAAATGTTTGACAAAGCAGTTTAGTAGATATTGTCTAGTAATTTTGAGCTTAAAACCTCAAATACTTTCCTTTTGCATTCCCTGATGGCACCTACTGCTATTCAGTCTAATGTTATCTGAAACTAAAACCTGATTCATGTATATTCATCTAACTAGTGCTGGGTGGTATGACCAAAATTCTATATCACGGTATTCTTCAAAATTATACCGGTTCCACGGTATTCAACGGTATTTTTTTCCCATGCTATGAGTGGATGTTAACCACATTTTCCACTGCAATTACTGCAGTAGACTGGCTAAGGATAACCTATTCCACTGTCATGAGAATTGTACAAAAAAAATTTTAATTTGCACACAAGTATTAATATGGGTTTGCATGCCCCATAAAGTGATAGTTTTCAAGGGGGTGGCACTAATGAAGAGAAGGAATCACATTGCATGACAGTTGCAGTCAAAATATAGAACCTTTTTATAGAACACATTTTGCAAACAACTTAAACTATAATTTTGACAACATATTTTTAACCATCCAAAGAGGCATTTAGACTTAGTAAAATATCCAGAGGTGCTTGCCAAAAGTTGAATTGCACTGAACATGTCTTAAAAAAGGAATAAGTGGTAAATATTTTTTGTAAATCAACTACACTTTCTGTTAATGTTAACAAACTCTGTGACTTAAAGTGACTTTTTAAACAACTTTACCATCATTAAACTGCATAATATTTAAACTAATAAATAATAACACTAAAATAAATAATAGTGCAACTTCCAGTAATAATACTATTACTTCAGAGCTTCAAGCTCAGGTACATTACACAGTATTCACCAAATAAAAATAAAATAAAACAAGTGCAACTTGGTGATGACATCTTTACCAAATGAACCATCATTAAGGCAAATTGTATTAATATGGACCTTTCTTCAAGCTAGGCCAGCAAGAATGCACGGTGGATTGGCTGCCTGGCTGTCTTTGTGAGATGGGTGCGCAGGGGTGACTGTTGCAGTGAGATACAATATGGCTTGTACCTTGTGTCGTCATAAGTGTCGGTCTTCCCAGGCGAATGTTACCATGTGTACATCAGCTACATAATCGTGTTTAGCACCACGATCAGCTGGGGACCGATCATCTGATCCCAGTACCTCACTTTCGTTTTCGATCTCCATCACCAGATCACTTGCATCAAAATTGGAGTCTGACATGCCAGAGTCTGATTCAGCGATAATGAGCAAAAAAGTAATTCACGGATTATTTTGCTTTGAGCATTCACTTTGGTATTTCTCCACATGCCATTTTAGAAGTTGTTTGCTCTTCGCTACTCATGCACGCACAGGGAATCAAGGTCAAATCAACAAAACTAACTTTCCTTATTGCAAAAGCGCATCAAAAAGCACTGTAAAAACAAGATCACTGATCTGTATCGATTGCAAGGTAGACTGAGGCATCTCACAACGTGGGAGTTTACAGCAATGTATCGTACCGAATCACTCAGCCCACAGAAACGTTTGCTTGCCGCGCCAACTTCAAAATTTATATTTTACACAATTTTATATAAATTATCATCTCACTTTCGATATTGTAACTTCGAAAAAATCTAAGTTGAACCATCATAAGTAGGGGACTACCTGTACTGACTGATAATAGTGATAACAGAAAACTGTTTATACACACCTTCATTATACATTTCTTATTACTATGGTATGTTTTTACTACCATTACTAAAAATAGTTTATTATTTTAATAACTATTACATACTTATGGTTGTGTGAAGCCTGTGTCCAAAGCACTGGTACTCCAAAGCATGTTTGCGGCTAAGGTTATGCAGCAAGTTGCTTGTGTTGCTGCCTTTAGCGAAATTTTTAGCTCTTCAGCATTTGCAGTAAATAGTTGTTTGGTCCAAATCCAACATTTTAAAACCAAAGTATTTCCAGACAACAGACATTGCTCCTTTTTTCAGCAAAAGTTTTTCTGTATCATCATTTTCAACTCTGTCTTCTGCTACAGCTTCAGTTTCGGGACGTTCTCTCTCCATTTTCACCGCTCAATACCTCCACTGACACATGTACTCCATTGCATGCGTGTTAAGTGGTGTAGCAGTGAAAAAGCTGCCCCCTTAAACAGTTTCCTGCTGTACCACTTTCCGAATGTTGTTTAGGCTATTTAAACCGGTGTTGCGATATAAGAAAAATCCATATCATAACAAAAATAAAACACTGTTTTCGGTATTAACCGGTATACCTCCCACCACTACATCTAACCATTCAGTTCAAGCCTTCAGTCAGGAGTAACAGAGATAATTGTTTAGAAAACAGATACTTTTTATAGTGTAATGAACATATATTTAAAGATGTCCAATGATGTTAAAGGTTAGGGTTAATCCTAAACCTAACCATATGTTGCTTTTATTTCTTTGAACTTGTTTCTTTCTGGAGTGCTGCTTTCCAAAACAACAATGGTTGGGTTTTCCCATTATGTTTCAAATGTACACCTCTTTACTTTAATTGTCCACTGTGCCCACAAAAGACAGCTTTCCTTATTTTGTCCTAAATATTTTTTCTTCACATCAAAGTAAAATTCCTCATGAAAACCTGTTCACTAAATAAATGCCAAGAAACATTTTTGTTTGTATGTTGCTTTTGTTAGACTATCATGCAAATGCATTAATGCTAATTATTTTTGAATAATGTGCAGTAAGGAATAATAAACAATCAGCATTCAGCTGCAATTTATGCTTTAAATGACTTGCAGATATATATAGATATACAGGACATCCCAAAAATGTATGCACACTTTGAATAGTTATAAATGCAATGTTTATTAAGACAGCACTGCAACTGGTGCCATTTAGTTGAACTTGCTGCAGGAATCCGTCATGAAGCAAGTTCAAATAAACAGCACCAGATGCAATGTTGTCTTAATAAACATTATATTTATAATCATTTTTTTGAACATTTTCTTTCTTGAGTTACTTTGAAACAACTGAAAAGCCAAGGACTCTTAAACAAGACAAAATCTCACCAATGTGCCTGCTTTCCATGTTAGATCTGAGACTCTTGTTCTGATATTGTGATGCTTTGTGACATGGAATATTATTATTTTCTTAATTTACAGTGACCTTTTCTGAACTCTGTGAATGGCAATATTAATTTATTGTCATTTAGAGTATAACTGGTGGGGTTTATTAATATTTCTCTCTCCTGGGGAAAAGTGTATTTATTTTGTGTTATTTTCATCTTGCAATGGTAATTTTCTTTTATCTGTTGTAGTTTTGCATGGTATACTGGTGCTAAAAAAGTATCAAAAAACGCAATATTTTAAACTTTTACTCAGTCCTTTGTTCTTCCGCTCTGACACGCTGTAGACTCCATGGGGGACAAACCCCTCTTCGGCAGTTTTGACGCACTAAAGCAGTGTTTGCTAAACTATGGGTCACCGCATGATTGTGTAGTAAAATCACAAAAGTTAATCCAAGTGTAAATTCTGTGCTGAGTGATATGCCTGCTGCTATTTATTGTACTTTTAATTCCATCTGTTTGTGAAACAGTGACATTTTTTTTTTTTTTCAAATGTTGTGATGTTCTAATGTTCTAACACCATTGGCGCATCACGGAGAGCTTTCGTTTCTGTGGTACAAAAAATATAATAAGTTTCCCTTAACTCCAGTTTCACTACCTATTAAACATACACTCTGAGAAGACTGACAGCAAGGAAGTGTATAAGAAGGAGACAGAGAGCACAAGCTCATGAGGTGAAGAAATTGTGGCGCTAGATTGACAAAGAAGAAAAACTTTTTCCGATATAGCGGGTAAAAAAGATTTAACTGCTTTCCATGGCACTTGTTGTGCTGTTTAACTGTATGCATCTAAATTCCATTTTGTAGTTTGAATGCTGTATACATGCATTAAAGGCAAATAATTTACCAGTCATTACAGTTGATTGATAAATCCCATGGCCTGCAGTGTTACTGTTGTAGTGAGAAAGTCAGAGCCCTATAAAAATCAGAATGTAAATAACTGAGTTGACAGCCTCTAATCAACATTTATTACTTAAACTTAATCTGTTCAGTAAGGAGGAGTGCATTTCGCAGCAAAATTAATAACAGAGTGCTTAATGAAGTGGATGGGTGTAGAATGCAGCTGAGCTCACAATATCACAGGACAGAAAGGGACACGAAAGCACAGTGCAGTAAAGCGAAGATGTAGATGCACTCACAAATTTATTTTATGATTTTTAAGTATGTATGTTTTCCTACAAAGTTAGTTTTAACAAATGTTCTTTGGTACAAGATACTGTGGACTGTTTATAATTAATCCCGTTTTAAATGAATATAGACCTAAGCACTTTAAAAAATGTATTTATTTTTTTTTAAAAAGTGTCACTTTAACATTTGTGATGTTTTTATTTAATGACAAGAAGACTCCTGCTTGAACTGAAGACTGTTACTTTCAGCTGTAATCTGTCCATTAACGTGACACAGGGGTAATTTGCTGTGGCTCTTAAAAGAATTTATTTCTTTTTCTATGCACTGAATGCACTTTCAGAGTCCTGCAAGTTGATCATTTGTAAAGCACCCATTAATCTCATTTTCACTCAGCTAATTTTCACTGCGCATTCTCTTTGCAGAGTTTGCTGCCAATGCATCCATGCCCAGTGCATGTTTTGGGTGTTTCATTATGAACCTTTTAAAAATAAATGTGAAAACTCCTGTCCGGGTGGAAATCATTTTCATTTAAAAATCAGTTTTTCAGGGGACAAATCTCCTAAACCAACCCCTCCCCTTCAATGCACTTTGGACTCCCTGGTGGACAAACCACTATAGCCTCCCCCTTCTTCTCTTTCAAATGCTGCAGACTCTGCAGGGGACAACAAATTTCATCATGCTGGATAATTCAAAGGGAAGCCATAGCTTGTAGCAAAGTAGGGAGGCGCACAAGGTGCAACAAACATTTGTGCTGTGCACCAAGCAGGTTAGCAAGTCTGCGCAGTGGTGGTGGTAGCATGGGGTTATAGGGAGTTACCCGTTATGTTGCTTCAGTATCATTTTGGTACCGGTTCTTAGCTTCAAAAGCCAGTATTGATACTAAAATCTAATTTTAGTACCGATCCAACACTAGTCATTAGGTGCTGCCATTTGGTGGGCTGTGTTGTTGTGATGCATCTCTTGGTTGCTGTCATGATGTCTGATCTCACTTGTGTGACAATTTAAATAGCAGTGCAACACACCACTCACTGTCTGTGAATTCTATAACTTAAACAACAAATTATTTTGTGTGTCATTCTAGTCTTTTTTGGTTTTGAATCTTGAATCATTTTGATATTTGCCGTTTTGACTTTGGCATCTTGGTCGTATTTACTTTCAGTTCTCACTCTTTTTCTGTTATGTGACAAGAATTAATTTCCAGGGCAGGACCTATGCATTCACTATTTTTCTTGCTGTTCAGTTTACTGGCAGTACACCTTTATTGGCTCTTGCTTGTGCCTTGTCCCTTACTCCATTTTCTTTCCCTTTTTTGGTCTTTTTGATTTTATTAGGGTTTCAATCACATGGTGAAACTATAATAGAACCCAGTTTGCCTCAGGTTCTTGCTGTGCCATTGCCTTTGCCCCCCTGCTCTTTGAGTTTGATCCTTAGTAATAAAATGTGTATAGTATATTTTAGTTATTTTGATTTTTGCTTGAGTTTGATTAAAGTAATAGTGACTCCTTTGAATTAATTATTCATCTTATATTTTAGTTATTTGGAGTTAATGTTACAGTTTTTTATTTCTTGGTTATCTGCTTAAGTTTTGTTCTATTCTTCTCCTGAATGTTTTTTGCTTTAAGTTCTATTGTGGTTCACGGTAATTTAAAGTTATCCCAGTTATCCTTTAAGCCAGCTGCCGCTGGTGCCGTGCTGCGTGATCTGCATGTACAGCAGCTTTTGTCTCACTTCCTTGTCTCGTGGGATGTTAAAGTGTCTCAGAGAAAACCACGTCTCGACCCAAGATTTTTTTTATTATAATAGAGAGATATTTTTTGTGCTTCATTTATCTGTTGTTATTTGCTCTTTGTTAATACATTTTTCCAGTGACTCTCAAATGCTGACTGAACACTTTTGTGCAATCTGCTGTCTTTAAGGGCCGGTTTTAGAGGTGGGTAGTAACAAGTTACATTTACTCCATTACATTAACTTCAGTAACATTTTAAATAAAAAATAAAAAATGTGCTTCTAACGGTAGTTTTACTGCACCATACTTTTTACTTTTACTTCCACATTTACTTTTTTCCATTTACACATTACACTATATTTTTGCCAGAGAGAAGTCGCCACTGGATCTACTGCATGACTATTTCACCAGTCAGATGTAGCAACAATAATCACATGACTACGTTTCACCAATCAGATTTAGCAACAATAATCACATGACTCCGTTTCACCAATCATGACCACACATAAACTTCCTGTGTCTTGCAGCCTGTGAGAGACTTTTTAGTCATGCGGGGCTCCTGTTCGCTGCTAAACGGTCACAGCTTCACTGCAAAAACCTTGAGAGCCAACTCCTGCTGAAGTGAAGAACAAGCATGTTTTAACCAAACATGCACAGACAGTCATGGTAAAGTGAGACTTCTTGTACGTGCACAAGCTGCCTTGTCCTAAAGTTATTTTCTATCAGCTGTGCTATTTGAAGGGCAATTGTGTGACAATGCCAGTCCCCTACAGACTCCCTTTTCCCACATGTGAGTCTGCTGAACCCACACCGTCGATAGTTCTGACCGAGATGAGCTGACAAATGAGGATAATTCACTGTTGAGGCCAGAGGATGAAGGAAAAAGTGCTCAAGTGCTTTTATTAAAAGCAAAGTCAAAACTCAAGTAAAACCAACAAAAGTGTCAATGGTGCAGTATTCTAAAAACAGTACATATATAAATCCATAAAAATCATTGTGAAAAGTAAGGATAAAAAAATCAATAAATAAATCTGTTAAAAATCCGAGGTTAAAATGCAGACTAACTCCTCCTGATCTCAGCCCACCTCCTTCTCATTCTCCTGGCTCACCCATTGCTCATGTAGCCGGCGGAGACTCAACAGCCACAAGCTCCTTTTGGCTGAACCTCCGTCTTGGCTGCCTCCAGGCAACACGGCCAGACCATCCGAGGTCAGCTCTCCTCCCTTCTTCCTTCGCGCTCATGTTGTCATACCTTGGAAGCCTAGGGAGGACACCTACCTTGCTCGCCATACTCCACCTGAATGTTCAGTGGGGCGAACTAGCCCCAAGAGTGCCACAGCTAACGCTCTTTAATGGGACCCTAGGTCGCACTGCTTCCTCCCTCCAGGTGGCCAGATCATCGTTCCCAAACCTGCCTTTCATGTCTTTTTAACCTCTTTTCTCCTTTTCTTTGATTCCTCCTTCTTTTTTTGTGCTGACCCATATATATATATATATATATATATATATATATATATATATATATATATATATATATATATATATATATATATATATACACTCCTGTCTCTGTGGGCCTTAATCACATGCCGCAGGAAGCCAATGAAGCAATTGAGAACGATCTCACTCCAACTACCTCATTAACTCCCAGCGGTCGTGCATTTGCGCTCACGGAGAGTGAGACGGCTTTATGGATTTGAAACTGGCCTTTTTTTTTTTTTTTTTTTTAAGCCGCAGACCGCTACACCACAAAGTGAATATATAGTATTATACTGTCAGTGTACAGTATATCTTGTTACTGTAAGTAGTTTGCACGGTTCAAACATACATGTTACCTACTGTAGGTATTGGCTTCAAAAGCTTTGTTGTGAAAAACAGATTTGGAACTTTGGGTTATTTGTGCATCTTTATTTTGTAAAGATGTTATTTATTTTTGCTTATTTTATTATTTGGAAATAGCAGAATTTGCACATTATTTTATATTTTTGTCTGTCTTATTACAACATTTCTAAAAAAAAAAAAATTATTATGTTCAAACTCTAAACTCAGTACTTGAGTTGTCTTTTCACCAAATACTTTTTTACTCTTACTTGAGTAATTTTTTGGATGACTCAGTTTTGCTTCTACTTGAGTAATATTATTTTGAAGTAATGCTACTCTTACTTGAGTACAATTTTTGGCTACTCTACCCACCTCTGGGCGGTTTATACTTCACACTCAGAACGCATATGATCATGAATCAGGGCTGCCACGCATTCCCAGCGTTCATTAGACATGTCCTCTGGGCACGTCCATAGAAATTAACATGGCGCGTACACAAGTTGTAGTACCAGCAAAAAATTAGGGGGGTGGCGCAGTGTGTTAAAGTTGGAACGTGACGTCAGAGTCTGTGTTTACTATCAATATGTGACAGCAACCTGCTTTGCAGATCCTGCAGGATCAATGTTCGTGCTTCAGTGTTTGATGAGTTTCGTCGTAATGCTTTTCTTATATAGGCAATATAGGCATATATTCCCCATGGTAATACCTTTTAAAGATCTCCTATACCACCTTCTCCGCCGCACCTTCACAAAGCATCAGAATGTAGTTTAGCCACAGAGGAAAAAAATTTAGGGACACGGTGAAGAAAAAAAAAGTTCTGTTTTATGATTAAATTGGAAAATTTTACTTTAATCTCATAGTTTATACTGTCATTAAAGTAGAATGTCATAAATATCATCATAAAACTGACCCAGTTGTTAATAGCTATGCGCTTCTGGGGCTTCCTCCTGAGATGACAGCAGCAGCAGGCAGCGATTGCCAGACAGAACACATTAAATTTATGATATTCCAGCTCCCTGCACATTTAGAATCCTTAGGTTTATACTTGATATCACTTTAACGATGAAATGTGTTAAAACACATATGTTGTATTTTACAGATAAATCGTTAACTTGATTTAAATAATTAATACTGTTAGTAATTACATTTGTTCTGGTGACAAGGTGGCTTTGCAGTAGTCACTTCTCTGGTGTTTCCAGCCTGGAGTTTGCATGTTTTCCTGGTGGGTTTCCACAGTGTGCTCCGGTTTCATAAAGTTTGCGTGCAAGTATAAACAGTACAATGCTTGAATAGTGGTAGTGCCCACAGGCTCACACGTCACGTTGCATGAATGTGAATCGTCAGGCTGTGCCCACCTAGTAGTCGATATTCATAGCTGAGATATTACCTATGAAAATTAACAATTGAAAACTTTACACTTACCATTGAAATGTTCTGGAATAAAATGTTATTTAACTGGGAAACCTGTATATGTCTGTGCTGTACAGACTTGTGGTAAATGCTAAACAAAATGAATTCAGAAAATAGAATTTGTAATGTACATACATTATTTAAATGGTGTTGCGCTCCATTGTTAACAAAATAGCTACACTCCCCTTATGGCACCAAATGTGCATCGCATTTTGTAATAAAACATGATATTGTAATGTTTTTGTGTTTGTTTTAATCATCCTTCACATTTGAACTAAAAGATTCTTGTACTTTTATACATGGCAAGTATTAAGTTAGTAAATGCAGCACTGCAACCTAGTAACTGCCTTTTTGAAAATGTATAGGAAGTTTATTAAATCATATCTGACTTCTTGATGTCTTTTAAGTGTGGTGATGCCTTTTATACTGGCAAAGTCTGTTTTTTTTTAAGTTTGTAGGCAAATGATGTTTGCAGGTTAGTGTTTATTGTGATGTTTGTTATGATGCTTATTAGTTGTGATTCAGAGGAAAAAAGATAATGCCATGAATTTAATTTGTTGTGGCATAAAAGTTTACACATGGATTAATAGAAGGTGACAGAAGACTTCTTGCAAGTGAATTAATATCAGATTGCTTTTCTGTATTAATCTTATCATGAAAATAATGTAGCAGCTAGTGATCCTTCTCAGAGGTATCATCCATCATCAGATATTTTAAACTTGCAGATCTGCTTCCTAGGCAGACCATGTTTAGCTGAGAAGTAGTGTAGGTGATAACAAAATGTAATCTTATGTGAAAATAGAGTTTCCACTTGTAGCATTAAAAAAGCACTCACACACATTTACTCTCCTATCCACATGGGGTCAACTGATTATTGGCACTGTGATGGACTAGGCTCTCATCCTGGGTTGGTTGCTTCCTTTCTCTTAATGCTACCGGGGTAGGCTCTGACTCCCTTTTGTCATAAAATTAATTAATAGGGTTTGATGTTGTAATATTTTTACTAGCTGTGTACTTGGCTTAAGGCAGAGGATCTCAGATATGGTGCCACTGTGTGTATCCGAAGTGCTTTTTAACTGGCTGAGTTCACTTGTTCTCCTTATTCTTTTTGAACATTAAGTACTACATACAAGGACTAGAGCTGTCTGCCACTATATAGGTAACCACCCATAAAATCAGATTGTGATTCAGACTACGAATGCCATGAATGTAATTACCCCGATCTACATACTGTCAAATAAACGAACCACACGCCATGGCGCAACGTAAGAGGCTTCGCCTCTGATGACGTCCAAGGTTTGATTCCCGAGAGGGGGTGCAGTGAGTGTGTACGCCTGATGAGCCCACAATTAGGGCGAAATGCGTGTCGCGTACTCTTTACATTATTTGACAGTAAACTATTTCAACCATTCTATGATCTGCTTCTCGCAATTGAAAAGGGGCACCGTGGCGGATGTTAGCCGACTTGCTGACTAACCACAAGCGTTACCTGGTAGGTAACCACCCATACAATCAGATTGTGATTCAGACTATGAATGCCATGAATATATATATTTTATATATATATATATATATATATATATATATATATATATTATATTATATATATATATATTATATTATATATATTTATATTATATATATTTATATTATATATATATATATATATATATATACTGGCAAAATACCCGTGCTTTGCAGCAGAGAAGTAGTGTATTAAAGAAGTTATGAAAAAGAAAAGGAAACATTTTAAAAATAACGTAACATGATTGTCAATGTAATTGTTTTGTGACTGTTATGAGTGTTGCTGTCATCAAGGATTTGATTATCATTATTTCTTTCAATCATGTTTGTATTTGGAGGATGCGTTGTGTTCAAGCTACATTCCGTGTTTGTCTAGTCTATCCCTGACCATCTCATCTTCGTTGTCAAACGTTGTAAAGATAACAGGTTGTCTATGAACGTAACTTAAACTTAAGCTTTACACCTTACTTTTCTATTGATATGTGTACAAAGGCTTGTTCAGCGTTAGATGGTTGTTCCTTTCCTACTGCATCAATAAGCAGCTCGTCTTTCTCTTTATCTGAGACATCATACACTGCATGCACAGGTTTACCTTTCCCAGTCCTGCAAAGTCAGTTCACGTGAGCCACTCGGAGTACATGCATCGAAGGTTCTCAGCTGTGCTTGTGCTATCTCATGCGATGTTGCGATGTCCACGGCTATATTTAATGTTAGCTCAGACCCGGCACTTAAAAGTTTCTCTCGCACTTTTGCTGAGTTTGTGCTAAACACTATTCTATCCCTGACCATGTCATCTTCGTTTACATAAGCACAGTCTTTCACCAGCAGTTTTTTGGGTCCCCTTGTAATTTTGCTGATTTGAATGCATGTAACTGCTCAATACTGATTACTTGCAACACCAAATTGGTTGGATTAGCTCGTTAAGCCTTGAACTTCATAGATAGGTGTGTCCAATCATGAGAAAAGGTATTTAAGGTAGACAATTGCAAGTTGTGCTTCCCTTTGACTCTTCTAGGAAGAGTGACAGCATGGGATCCTCAAAGCAACTCTCAAAAGATCTGAAAACAAAGATTGTTCAGTATCATGGTTTAGGGGAAGGCTACAAAAAGCTGTCTCAGAGGTTTAAACTGTCAGTTTCAAGTGTAAGGAATGTAATCAGGAAATGGAAGGCCACAGGCACAGTTGCTGTTAAACCCAGCAGGTCTGGCAGGCCAAGAAAAATACAGGAGCAGCATATGCGCAGGATTGTGAGAATGGTTACAGACAACCCACAAATCACCTCCAAAGACCTGCAAGAACATCTTGCTGCAGATGTTGTATCTGTACATCGTTCTACAATTCAATGCAATTTGCACAAAGAACATCTGTATGGCAGGATGATGAGAAAGAAGCCCTTTCTACACTCATGCCACAAACAGAGTTGCTTGTTGTATGCAAATGCTCATTTAGACAAGCCAGTTTAATTCTGGAACAAAGTGCTTTGGACTGATGAGACAAAAATTGAGTTATTTGGTCATAACAAAAAGTGTTTTGCATGGCGGAAGAAGAACACCACATTCCAAGAAGAACACCAGTTACCTACTGTCAAATTTGATGGAGGTTCCATCATGCTGTGGGGCTGTGTGGCTAGTTCATGGACTGGGGCCCTTGTTAAAGTCGAGGGCCAGATGAATTCAACCCAACATTAACAAATTCTTTAGGATAATGTTCAAGCATCAGTCACAAAGTTTAAGTTACGCAGGGGTAGGATATTCCAACAAGACAATGACCCAAAACACAGTTTGAAATCTACAAAGGCATTCATGTAGAGGAGAAGTACAACGTTCTGGAATAGCCGTCACAGTCTCCTGACATGAATATCATCGAAAATCTACAGGATGATTTGAAGCAGGCTGTCCATGCTTGGCAGCCATCAAATTGAACTGAGCTGGAGAGATTTTGTATGGGAGAAAATACCTCCATCCAGAATCCAGACACTCGTCAAAGGCTATAGGAGGCGTCTAGAGGCTGTTATATTTACAAAAGGAGGCTCAACTAAGTATTGATGTAATATCTCTGTTGGCTGTACAGTGTGTGTATGTATATATATATATATATATATATATATATATATATATATATATATATATATATATATATATATATATATATATATAGAGAGAGACTCTAACAGATACATACTAAATAGTTTTTTGGCTCTGCAGCTTTTCTATAATGTTTAATCGAGTGCCTTTTTTAAAATTTTGAAGAAAACCGCACATACATTTAATTTTAAAATTTAAATGTGTACACATGGTATCTTTACAGATTCCACAAGTCTGGCAATGTGCTCTTACTGGTATTTAAATCTAGTTTATTTTTTTAGTCAGTTACATGCCAAACATTTTTTTTCTTTGATTTTTCTTTTGTTAAAAACACTTGACCAATAATGATTTTCATGGCCTGGCACTGTGGTGTAATGGCTAGGGCACAGGACTTTAAACCCCAAGGCTGCTGATTCAGCATAGTCCTTTGAATCACTGTGAGGCCCTGAGCAAGTGAATCAACCTGCCTATGCTTTAACAGTAAAAAAAAATCTAAGTGAACAACTTAGCTCCTTATTCATAAAGCAACCAAACATGGCTATTTAGAAATATGGTTGGTTGTTTGTTTACTTTGTTAAATACAGTACCTAAAATAATTGTTACGTTTTGGTTATTGATAAATTGCTTTTAAGGAAGAATTGTTTTATTGGTGAATTACATCACAGTAAAAATGAAAAAAAAGATGAATAAAATATAACTGTGTATTTTTGTGTAAAAATGGGTATATATCAAGCTTTTTGAAATGATGTAGTATGAGGCTTTAAAGGAAACAGACTGGCTTAGAAATCAGCCAAAAGGGCAAGTAGCATTTGTTTAAGACTAAAAGCAGGTGGAAGTTCGGAAACCAAAACAAAATTACAAAAAAAAAGAACATTGCTCGATTTTTGTGCTGATTAGTGTTTATTTCCTTGAAAAAGCGAAGTCCAGACATGGGTCCTAGTCTTTGAAAGGTGACTGCCATGATATCATGCACATGCAATATGTCATAACAGTACCTGCCATTGCAGCAACATAAGCTGTAAATGGGGTTGGTCACTGACGAAATTCCTGAAAACAATAAAAACTAAACAAGAACAAAGAGGCAAAACCATTTAATTACTGACAATAGTACACCACAAACATCTGTAACTGTTGACAACACTGACTTAATAAATTTAATCTACTATATACCTCTAAATATGACTAATCTTCCAATCACAGATACATAGTGAAGTAATTTTATAAAATATAAGTATCAAATTAGAAACAACACTTTAGATTTTAAGATCCAATCTTGCCATTGTCTTAATTGATTAAATAAATGTTAATGATACAATATCATAACCTTCTTAAACCACTCCCTCTCATTCACTGGTCAAGAGGTCTATCTTAAACTCAAAAGTCCCTTGTGTAGAAGCCTCCTACTTTTATTTTCTGGTTTATTATTGGTTTATTTAACAATATTTTGGCAAAAAATACTGCATTTTGCATGTTGTGAGCATGATATCTTTATTTACGAACCCTATCCCCCATCCCAACGCCTCCCACGTTGTTGGCTGCCTGCCTATATAAGGCCGTCCGTCACCCCGGTCTCTACATTCCCTTCCTTGCTTCGCCACGGGATTCATGTCTCCCTGCTGATAACTACTGCCTTTGTATTTAATCCATGGCTTCTCCGCTGTTTTATTGTTCGTTTATTACTTATTATAGTTATTGTGTAGGTATTTTAGACCTATTTACATTGTTCAGGTACCCATTTCCTTTATCATTCCAACCGTACCCCCATTAACATGTCTGTCGAGGTGATCACCATCGATCAAACAACTGTCACTTACCGAGTGGTTTCCACGCCCGGAGATGGCACCTGCCTTTTCCATTCTGTTTGTTACATATTGCACGGCCATATCAGGCTCGCTCTTGATATCCGAAGGAACATTGTGTCTTATGTATTGAATGACTGGGACAGGTTCAAGGTGTGGACTGATGACGGTACAGGAGATAATTATACTACACAGGAGCACTATAAGAATGAAATGCTTAAGCCCTTCACCTATGGTTCTGCATGTGAGTTGATGGCTGCTGCTGAATTGTTCAGTTGTCGCTTTCAAGTGTACCGAAATGGCCAAATATTTTACACCTTTCGACAACCGCCAATGCCTCTTAAACATCTTAGGTTCACAGGTGACGATTTCAGTAGTGGACACTTTGATGTTTATGAATGTTTAAACTCTAAAACGCTGGATGTGAAGTTATCGATGAAACCGGTTGTATGCTTACAACGCTTGATAGATGCCGAATGTCACTTCAACACAAGTCCTGCAAATACTGTCGTAATTGAAACAAACCATGAAACTCAAACCGATTATGACAGCAGCAATCCAAGCTGTGAGATTTCAGACAAGATTACTTTTCACATGGCCAACTGTACGTTGCATGCTCAAGAGTAAGCTCAGGACACAGCTTGGTCATATTACAACCGGAGGGCCGAACTGACAATGTGGTATACAAAGAGATCCTTAACAAATAATTATTGGTATATTTTCCCACAGTTTAAAAAGGTTTAATTTTCTTCTTAATAAAACTTTTAAGGCAGTACTTCGCCTCTGTGAAGCGTGGGTATTTTGCTAGTCCTTAATATTTGCAGGTGTTGCATTCCTAGGAAATGACACGAAAGTGAAAAACACTAATTTTAAAATATTGAACTTATGGAAATAGGTGGTTAGGTTGCCATAATCGCCAAAAACTGTTTGTTCGCTAAAGATTGTCCAAAATATACTTTTCTACATATTATTCTAAAATAAAAAGCACTATTTTTGATAATATGCTCTTTTCATAACACGGTAACCATGAAATAACCCATAAAATGCAGTACACATAACTGGTAAATCAGTAATGCAAAAAACATTTTTTTTCTAGCTAGTCATTCAGTAGAATTCTGTATTTTTTTCTGTGCTAACATCTCCAAAAAAAAAAACTTTAGTTATTGCTGTCAGAAGAGGCCAAGATCGGCGAGATCTCAGCGTCACCTGCAACATTCTGTCTTCCATGGCTGGCGTTGGAGATCATGGAGAATAAACAGGCTTGACATCATATGTCAGTGATGTCTGCTTTGTGCACCACTTGAGGTTCTTAAAGATCTTAGCGTATTGATCATAGTAGAGGCAGTTTGATATTTAACCTTGAGGCTGTGATCGATAATGGGACCTTCAGCCTTTAAAACTCTAGTCTGCTAGTCGATTCATTAATATTACACTTGCAGCCGACATTGCAATATGATGTTTATCAAGAACCTTTATTTTCCCACTAAGCCGCATCACTGACTTTTCATTCTTGGGCTTAGCATCTGAAGGACTTGCACTATGCTTTGGAGGCATAACTGCCACACAAAACTTGACATTGTAAGCAAAACAATGAACATATACAACAAATGCGTAGAGAACTCTTTGCTCTGCAATGCTGGGGTGAACAAGATAGGTGAAGCATCTAGTAGGATACTAGCCGCCCCTCAGACTTGTGAATTGCGAGTCTTATTTTTTTCTTAACTGTGCATAGCCATGAACCCAGTGATTGGGGAGACTGGTAAAACAGGATAGACTGTACTTTATAGTTTTTACATATTTTAAATTCTATTACAAAAAAAATTAACAATATTTTTCACTTGAATATTGGAGGCACTATTGATAAAAGGCTGTTGAATGGGGTTTCTGTTTATGCCATGGTATTAAATAAGTACTGAATACTGCAGTATTTGTATTGCTACCTACTATAAAACCTTTGGTATCTTGACATCTTTAGCTGGTTGCAGACATAGTGTTTTTTGTGTTGATCCTTTAAGATTGTGCTGATGTGATGGGTCTCAGTTGGTAAAAATCTGCTGTTAAGGAGAGACACACCTTTGCATTTAGATGTCATTGTCACTTGAGCCAAATGGAATTGGCTATTAGCTCTGCTGATAAAGAAGATTGCTTCCCACATCCTGTGTTTGGTGAAAATCCAAGTTTGTCTCCTGGGAATTCACTGGGGAGCGTCACCCAAACAAATAGAACCTGGTTATATATACACCAAAAGCTTCAAAATGTATGCTACTTGCAAGATTTTGGCTTTTTACTATACCTAATTCTAAAGTGATCTGATGTCACATACAGGAGTGGTTGTTGCCTTGTGTTCGTTATTGCTGTGCATAGTCTTCCTGCAATCCTCATCCTGATTAGTAGAAAACTGCTGAATAGACAGCTGATAGCAGAACATAAATCCTGATACTTTTCTTCAGCATATGACTAGCAGAGACCAAGGGTACCCTGGTATGTGTATTATTATATGCAATGCTATGACCATTAGCATTAAGTGCTAGGATATAATGTGTTTTTTTTTTGTATCATTTTTGCCCCGCAGTTCCTCCCAGATGATGTTTCCAGTTCCAGAATGATATTTAGATTCAGAGCATTCTGAATATTTCTCTTAGGCTGTATTTATGTACACAAACTATGTGTATGGGAATGAACTGAAAACAAAACAATATTTCAGTAGCTCAGAGAATGACTAATAAGTGTAAAGGGGGATGATTATTGTGACCGACAGTTTGGAAAAGTACCGGATGAGAAAAGCTTTAGTCTGCATTTGTATACCTGGTGAAGGCGTTTTAATGGAGAAAGTTAGTTGTGGAAAAATGCTCGGTGTCTGCAGTAACAATAATTTTTGTTGATGCCTGAATAATGATCAGGATTACAGAGGAGTAGCTACTGAAGGGTTTGAGGTGAAAGTTTTTAGAGGTCGCTTTTATTCTAATGGAAGTGGAGATCAGAAAGGTGTGTGACTTTTATTGTCGATCTTTTACATTTCAGAAGGACAAAAGGAGTTGCATTGTGTCTTTGTGGACCTGGAGAAAGCCTATGACAGGCTACCTAGAGAGTAGTTCTGGTATTGTATGAGGAAGTCAGGAGTGGCAGAGAAGTATGTATAAGTAAGACTGGTATAGGATATGTACGAGGGAAGTGTGACAGTGGTGAGGTCTGCGGTAGGAGTGACAGATATTAGTAAAAACGAGGTTTAGGCCTGAAATAGCATGTTTACACACTGTAGTGTTTTGGCTATTAGTAAGGAGCATTTTCCTCTCCTCCAGTATACCTGTTAGAAGCCCAGAGTACATATCAGTTAATGGTAGACATCTTATTTTTATATGATTCCTCTCAGGCCCTCTTTGTGACTTCATTAGGCAAGATCTGTTGGAAGTGGAGTATATATCTGTGGCTTCCAAAGGTTAATGTCTTTAAAAGCGACACCCAAGTTAAGATCATACTTGAAAAACTTACATGAAATATGAAATATCATGTAGTCTGCTGGGCTTTGTGTGTCTGTGGTCTGGCTGACTGGAATTAAAAACTGGTTGTCCTGGGTGTCATGATCATATAATTTTAAAAAACGTATTATTGACAGAACCCATCAAATAGTGAGTCTAATTTATAACTAGAATAATTTAATATGCCAAGTCAATGGAATATTAAAATTGTTTTGTATTATGAAGTAATCACCAAGTCATTTTTGCTTTAAAAAATATAATATGCTTGAAGGAAAATATGTAAAAGTTTAATTAATTTGCAGTTAATGTTAGTTAATAACCTTAATTGTGAGATTCATTTTTTAATTGGACAGCAGCCCTACTTTATAATGCCTCACTGTCACTATTCTTTCATTATAAACAAAGCCAGAAGTAATTTTTCTTCTTTTTGTAATTTTTGTGTGTGTTTAAGGGGGGTTGTTGTTGCTTGTATTTGTTGAGCTTCTGTAATAAGTTAAATTTCCTATCTATCTATCTATCTATCTATCTATCTATCTATCTATCTATCTATCTATCTATCTATCTATCTATCTATCTATCTATCTATCTATCATATAATGCCTTTCACACCTATCTATCTATCTATCTATCTATCTATCTATCTATCTATCTATCTATCTATCTATCTATCTATCTATCTATCTATCTATCTATCTATCTATTGATATAGTACAAGTCCATCAAGATTCAGTATCATTGAAGAAAATCTTTAAAATATAGTCATGCTGTATTTCAGTAGAGTTTCTTATCAAATTGAACATACTTTCTCAAAACGGAATTTGATTTCTTCATGTCCCAGAAATCGCTGCATATGCTTTTCTATTTATCGTAGTTATGTCAGTCTTTGGTTTTGTCTAAATTCATCTTTTGTAGTTTCTAGCCTTTCCTTACTCCATGGGAAGGCAGAGATGGACAAAACATGTAATTAGGTTTGTCCAGAACTACTTGGCATTTATGGTGTCTGACAATCAGCCTCAAATTGATGCAATAAGATAACTGTGTATAATCTGTATGTAATTTTACATATGTTGATAAATGCATAAACACGAAGTGACACCAGTAAGACAAGGTAAATATGCATATTTTCTTAACAATGTTTGTAAGTGATGCTATTCTGGGTTTAAATTTATTTCTGTTTTTTTTTTTAATTGAACACCTATCCATTAAAGCAAAATTGTATGAATTTGGGGCATTGCAAACATGAAAATGATTGTACTTTGAACAAACTGCAGATTTCAAAGATTTAATATTTTTTAAATGATCAAGGATCAAAAATGATAGGTTATTCAATATCTGTTAGGTTAAGCAATATCTTTTCACCAGTCAGCATGACATTTATACTCTGAAGTCCATAATCTGTTGAAAGAAACTAATAAACTAAACAAGCGTAACAGAAAGATAGATTTCTAAGCACTCTTCATGCATGCGCGCCTAAACAAAATCCTGCCATAACAATTTTAAAACTGCTAGCCTGTTTATATATCTGAACAAGCCAGGGCTGTAGTATAAAAGAAAAATAATATACAGCCTTTTAAACTCAAAAAGTCAATTTAAATCTAGTAAGGCCATTTGCCAACTGCCCTAATTACACACTTAAAATGTCTTCTATGCAAACCTGTCAAATCTGGGAAGGATTTGGCAGTGCTGGAAGCAAATTGCTTCCAGCACTGCCAAATCCATCCCAGATTTTTTGGAGTCATTTGGTAAGCTAAAGGTTATCTCAGGGTCAGTGCTCAAGATATTGGTCAGCGTTTTGTGACTGATCTAATAAAGGAGCTTCAGCAGCAGATCTCTCTCTCTCTCTCTCTCTCTCTCTCTGTGTCTTTTATTCTTGCAGTCTGCCTTCTTATTTCTGACCAGGGTATATTATGATGGCAGTTTAACAGATTGCACAGTTTGCATCCCATTGCCTGTTAACTACTGACTAGCATGAGTGCCATCAGTATTCTGTCTGTCTGCTCTGATGGTGCACTGAAATGGAAAATTGTGTGGTTGTCTTGTATTCTTTAAAGCAGCCATTGTCCAGTCTTCCATTCAGTAGTTTCAGAAATTCACATAGTCCAATACAGAATCATGAGAGGCCAGAGCCTCATCCCTGGATAGATATGGTCATGCTTTCATTCATATATATGCTAACCAGCGACAATTTTGATCTATGATTTTCTATTTTCAGCTTCATTTTAAAGCTAAAACACCACCTTCCCCTAAGCTGCTGTATTACTTTTATTGGTGTGGCAGGACACTTTTTTGTCAAACCTGATTGTCATCGGTTGGTCATGTGCTGGAGTGAGAAGAATCAGCAGACACAGAATGATCTTTTCCACTTTAAAGTGAAATAGAGAAGGTGTGAAGCTGAACATTTTTAAAACATATGAAATCCTGAGACACTGGGGATTCCTGTAACAAAACTAAAATTTACAGTTGAAGAAGAAAAAGAAATTGTGCATTTAATGTGTCAGCTAGATGTTGTCACATCTCAGCTTTGTTAATTTTCACTGGAAAGTGCAAATCGTTGTCTTTTAATGAAATGTGATTTTATTTAATGTATTAATTTTTGCTTTTACTGTAGTGGTGTAGGGAATGTGTAATGGTCTAATGTGTTAGCCGACACTTTTGAAATTTTGTGATAATCCAGGAGAGCCTTAGTGGATTATCTGGGTATTCCTAATATAGTGTATTCATTTTTCTATTTATGTATTTAAAGAGGTTCTGTAAAAATACAGATTTCCCCCGTTGATAAATAAAGATCCATCATCCATCCATCCATCCGAAGGAACTTCATCTTGATTTACCCCAATTAGATACTTAAGGTATCTAGTTATGAAAACCGTTTTAAAATAACAGGTATTGTCTCAATAGCTTTCAAAAGTAGAGGAAGCTCATATTTTTATTACTCAGCTCTCCTTTTAAAAAAAGCATGTGTATACCAGCTAATGTATACTAATAAACAATTCAATATTATTAAAATAATTAGAGTTCATTTAGCTCTGTAAAGGAAAACTTTCACTCTAACACATTGATTTTGTCCACCATAAGGGCCCCAGCAAGCACTACAACACTAACTAAAGACACTGGCAAATCTACAGTGGTCAAATAAACTCATAATACTTGCCCAGGCTAGATCCAAGGCCATCATCACTGTCAGACTCGTGAACAGAGAAAAAATGTGTTTTGATGATTTTGATTAGCCACACCTGAAGCATACAAAAAAAACAAACTACATTAAATATGACTATATGTTAGTGGTGGAAACGTTATAGCAGTGACTATATACACACTGACTATATCAGCCGTTGTCAGCCACGCTGAAAGTAAAATGGTGGGCTTGTTAAAAACTAAATGATTTTGTAATTGCTAAAGGGAGTACAGAATCAAATCAGAGTCTGTGCTGAACAAAAGTGATGAACAGTGGCTGTTAACCCTTAACGGACCACTTCAGATTATAGACATTGTTGCCTGGTTACCTGCTTGGGCACAATCAGGGAAAGAAAAAAGAAAACATAGAAACCTCACTTATTTATTTGACACTTAGGAAGAGGAAGAAAGAAGCCAAGTAAAATGACACCTTTTTTGGCTAACTAAAAAGATTACAATATGCAAGCTTTCGAGGCAACTCAGGCCCCTTCTTCTTGCCTGAGTTGCCTCGAAAGCTTGCATATTGTAATCTTTTTAGTTAGCCAATAAAAGGTGTCATTTTGCTTGGCTTTTCTCTACATTCATAATGGCTAACACGGTACAACACCCTAGTACTGAAGAGGAAGGAAAAAAAAGCTTTAGTAAAACTATTTTGAAACTGGCTGGTATTTTGGGTTCTGCCATCTTCTTTAGCCAAGCAGTTCTGTCCAGTCGCCTTCATACGTGTTTAATGCTAACTAACTGTAATACATCGCACATCATTTGGTTTAAATTGCTTAATGTGCATTTATTGGGTAGATTTTCTATAACTGATAAAAAAAATAAAGATTTGTCTTATCTTTTTGGAATATGGCATAGTTAACTTTATATGACCAATTTTCATTAGTCATTTTAATTTGTTACAGTGCTGGGAAAGGTACAACTGGAAGGAGTTAGTTGTTTTATTTTTGAGCTCCTATATCGGACTGGTATTTGTTACATCGTTTATTTTCTGTGAATCAAAGCAGTGTTTTTATGCAGGTTATTTCTAAGTTTGCCTCTAAATATGATATTTTTACATTAAGTTAAGTTTTTTATCTTTCTTTCTGCTCAGTGAATTTCTAAAGCTCTAAGTGTACAAATGGAACTTTGTCTTAAAGATGGAATTCAAATGAGATGCAGGCATATATATGTCTTTTGAAAACATTTGCCAATTAAGATATGGGCATCTTGCTTAATTAGAATTATTTTTCAAGGAGACAGAAATAGAGTGTTGTATACTATTGCTTTATTTATTTTAAAGTTTATTAAGGTTATTGTTTTGTTTTGAGTACCTCTGTTATTTGTTACCTCACCTACTTTCTGTTACTCAAAACAGTTGTTTTACCTAAGTTATTTTGGGCTTTCTCTCAAAATGTAAACTATTTCAATGCAGTATGTAATGTAACTCATAACATAACATTCCCGAACTTGCTTAATTTAATGCTTGGTCTTGGGGGCCAGTGTCCACCAATCCCAAGGGAGGAACTAGCCCAGGACAGGGCACTGCTCCATCAGAGAACCCACACTCACATTCACACAGGGCCAGTTAACTTGACCTGCATGACTGGTGATGTGGAAGGAAACCCTATAGACACAGGGAGAACAAGCACACTCCATACAAACTATGACCCAACCGGGTTGCTCAAAATGCTGTATCCACGAGGCAGCAGAACTAACCACTGTGGTACCATGTTGTTATACTGTATTGTATTTCTATTCAGTTCAATTACTGTATGCTGTTCCATTCTCAGTAGATACATATGGTTCTCAAATTACCTGCCAATATAATAAACAGACAAAACGCCTGTCACAAACAAATGTATTACAATTATATATATTTTGTACACTGTATGCAGATAGGCATATAATATACAGTGTTATGGAAAAGTTTACATACTACAAAAATTACATATCTTCTTAATTTTTAAAGTGAAAGTATTAAATACAACCCTTGCAGCAAATATCATTCAAACTCAAGTGTTCCATCAACTTTTAAGACAGCATTACATTTTACTTCATTAATTTCAACACTGGAAAATAAATAAAATCATAATTGTGATTTGTGCAAAGGTTTGCACACCCTTCCACTTTAAATGCCTCAAAACCTCATCAGCTTGTTAGGCCTGAATTGACTCATTAGGATTTGTAGATAAAGAGCTGTCATCGGGAGTTGTCATCTGATAATGATTCCATTCCAATTCCAGAGCTAGATAAATTCTGATTCATCAGCTCTTTTGGTAACACTGAACAACCAGCCAAGGGCTTCTCTTCTGAACTCGCAGAGGATGTGAAATGTAAGAACATTGTTGCATACAATGCTGAGGAAGGTAAAAAAAAAATCAAATTGCTTCTTGCTTTCAATTTCTACTAGGAATGTGATCAAGAAATTGCAGCTTAGAGGAACAGTGCAGGTCAAGAAAAGATCTAGAAGATCAAGAAAAGTTTCTGGCAGAAGTGCATGTTTTTTAGACCAAAAGGTGCCTCAAACCCCCCAAATTACTGCAAAGGATGTACGGGAAGATTTAGTCAACAATAAAGTCATGGTGCACTGTACCACTGTGCAAAGGTGCTTGCATCAACAGAGACTCTAAGCAAGCGTCATGACCTCATCAAATAGACAATATCTGAAATTCAGGATGGATCATCTGGATAAGCTGGAGTCATTCTGGAGGCAAGAGTTGTGGGTAGATGAAGTCAAGATTGAGCTTTATTTGCCACAATCACCAGAGGGATGTTTGGAGCAAAAATAGAACAGTGTTTCATGAAAAGAACATCTTGCCAACTATAAAACATACAGTTGGATCCATTATATTTTAGGTTTATGTAGCTGCCAATGGCCACAGGAATGTTGCACACATACATGGAAGAATGGATTGCACTCAATAACAACAAATTCAGAATGCAAATGTCCTGCGCGCCATCAGGAAATACAGGCTGAAAAGAGGCTGGCTTCTACAATAGGACAATAAATATGTATAACAAAATCTACCATGAACTATTCCAAGAAACAAAAGCTGAAGCTTTTGGAATGGCCCTCACTGTCCCCGGATCTGAACATTATTGAAAATCTGTGGGTAGATTTGAAGCATGCTGTACATGCAAGACAGTCTTCAAGCATCTGAACTTGAGGTAATTGACAAGGAAGAATAGGCAAACATGCCCAGCTCTAAAATAGAACGACTCATAGCTGGCAACAAAAAGCATTTGCAGGCTGTGACATTTGCCAAAGGGGGAGTCACTAAGTACTAACAGAGGGTGATGACCAAATTTTTTCACAAGGACCAATTACTGTAATTGTTTTATTACATTTACGTTTACGAAATAAAATATAACACTGTCTTAAAAAAAGTAATGAAAACTTGTGCTTGAGTTTGTTGCAGGAGTTGTATTTAATATTTGTCAAATCAAAAATCAACAAAATATGTAATTTTCTCAGGGTTGCCTAAATATTTGGTTAACACTGTATGTATATAAGCTTTCATACTTAAAACTCATAAGGTCAACTGGCTAGAAAAAGGAATAAAGGAAAAACTCCAGGCTTTACAAATCTGGTGGACATACACCCACAGTTGTTTTGGAAAAGTGAACATGTCATGTCTTTAGGCCAAGTGAAAATTTAAAAAGTGACTTTTTTGGGTATCTAGTAAAACATTATACTGCCACTAACTGTTCATCATATTCTGTAAACTTTAACAATACTTGCTACCTTTGAAATTTCAAAATTAATTATTTCAGAAGATGCTGATTTGTGACTTTGAACTAGCATTACATTCTGGGTTTATTCATAATTTCAAAATGTTACTGGCAGTATGTGACAATAAATGGATCCCAAGAGTTACCTACCTGTTGTCCAAACATGCTTTTATTATTTAGTATGTGGTGACTTCATCAACAATTTTAATATTATTATAAAGCATCATTTTGCATATGGTAAGGACAGTGGATGCTCAACTAACCATGTTGCCAGTCTTGGTTTGAAATTTGTAATTATAGTTATGCTAAGGCTTTTACTTTTTTCCTTTTATAAAAAAGTAGAAAAAAAATAACAGTAAAGAATTTGTTTTGCTTCCCATAGTTGTCATAATGGGGTAATCACAGTTTTAATAAAACCTATGTCTCAAGGAGATAATAAGAATCAAATTCTCCTTGTAAGGCAGCCAAATTAAAAAGGTCCTAGTTACCTTTCAAAAAAATAAATCAAGTCTCAGGGTTCCTTTCGGGAAACTTTTCAGTTCTGATGTTCTGTAGCCTGTTGTCTACTGTCCCCTCTTTTGCTGTCTTCCTTTTAAACTCTTTGGGAGTCTTGTGATCCTGAGGGGTAATTCTCTCTCTCTTGTCTTGTTCCTTGACTGACATGGGCATTCCTCACCGCCTCATACTTCTTTTCAAACTTTTTCTTGATTCTTCTTCCAAAGAATAGACAATAAGCTCTGAAGAATCTGGGAATGTTAAAACCCTTAAAATGAGCATTGCATGTTCCTTGAGCATTTTATCTAAGAAGGAGAAGTAAACTGTGACAATATAATGCTGTGTTTAATGTAGAACTGTTTCTGTTAATTACTCTAAAGCAGTGGTAAATGTTAAGAGAGGGCACAAGATGATTGAAAATAATTATAAAATTGTAAAAATTATAAAATTACCGGAAAAATACTCCGACCACTAAAAATCAAGGTGTTAGATTATCTTTTTAAAGTGGACTGCTTCATTATTCTCCAAAATATGTTACATAAGGCAAGTAATGACTGTCAGTTTTCTCAACAATCCCTGTTAACATTCATTTCAATGATTGTATCCGTATATAATTGATCCGGAATACATTTATACCTGCCATAAAAATATGCTGTCAGTGTCCGCTCGCATTCATCTTTCCAGCACAGTGCATTGCCTATAAATAGAATGGGAATGGGCTGCTAGCAGTGATTCAAAAAGAAAATGTAAAAAAAAAAGGGGACACTCCACACTACAATGAAAGAAATGTAGTGTTTTAACATGATGCCAAGAGTGTGACAGTCTCACAAAGAATATCATAGTTTGACTTTGCACATGCCACTGCTGCGACTCCACTCACTTTTTAATGCAGCACAGGTGGGCTGGCTGGTCACTAGTCCGCCCGATGCTTCTCTGATTCTTTTGTTTTTTCCGCTGACTTGATTGTTGTATGTGGAGAGAATACGCATTTGAATTTTCACTTGTGTTAAATGTTGCTATCTCTAATCGAAACACTATAGTGTTGAATCCAAAAGAGAACAACTTCTGTAATCTATACTAATAAAATTCAAAGCCCTCACTCACTGACTGACTGACTGACTCACTCACTCATTCACTCATCACTAATTCTCCAACTTCCCGTGTAGGTGGAAGGCTAAAATTTGGCAGGCTCATTCCTTACAGCTTACTTACAAAAGTTGGGCAGGTTTCATTTCGAAATTCTACACGTAATGGTCATAACTGGAAGCTATTTTTCTCCATATACTGTAATGGAGTTGAGCTCGATGGCCGTGGGGGGCGGAGTTTCGTGTGACATCATCACACCTCCCACATAATCACGTGAACTGACTGTCAACGCAGTACGTAGAAAACAAGGAAGACCTCCAAAAAGCGCTGAAGAAAACATGCATTATATAATTGAGAAGGCAGTGAAACAATAAGAAGCTAGCGAGTGACATATACAACCATATTCATGAGTGCAGCTACTTCGGAAATAGAGCACGGTGTAAACCTAAAGCTTAAATTAAGTTCATAGACAGACTGCCGCTGGCGTTTGTCATGCCCACGGCTAATGCGGGATTAAACAAGAGTTTTGATCACTTTGTAACTAAGTTAAAATTGCAGGTGAAGGGCTGTGCTTATGCAAATTCCGAGAGACTGTGTTTGTGGGGGGTTTGACAGTTAAGGTGGGTGGGGGAGTCACGTCATCATCTCCCCTCCCATTCACCTCATTTCGCTCTGAGCTGAGCTCCGCAGCTAACGCAGTCTTGCAGAAGCAACTTTGTGACGCTGCCACCAAATACTCACAGAAAAATCCACAAGTTAATACACGCTGTCTCTAGAGTTTCTCCACACTCTGAATCCTCCAGGCACTACTTACAAAAGGTTACATTGACAATCGCGTTACATTATTTTTAAAATGTTTCCTTTTCTTAGCACAAGCACAGCTGAGAAACTTCGATGCGTGTGCTCCATAACACATTAAAAAATAACGCATTTAATCACACTTTGCATTCCAGGCAAAGGGGAACTTCTGTCAATGCATGATTTCCTGATACACTGATTACATTGATGCACACATCAGAGCTACAAAAATGTAACAGTCGGAAGAAAGCGCGTTGCTACGACTGATTGGAGGAAAATTTCATTTCAAAAGACTACCCGACAGAAGCCTTGATAAAAGCGTTGTTTTGTGCACACACACATATATATACATATACACACATACACACAAACATATATATACATATACACACATATATACAGTATATATATATATATATATATATATATATATATATGACAGCAGCACTCATGACAATGACAATGTCAATCATGTTACGTTATTATTAAAATTTTTCATTACTTCTTTAACACACTACTTCTCCGCTGCAAAGCGCGGGTATTTTGCTAGTTATGTTATAAAAGAAAAAGTCTGCAGCGAGTAATTATGTATTTTTAAAATTACTTTTAAATTATTTTTTATTTTCAGAAATAATGTATTCCTTTAATTCAAATCCTATAATCTAAAAAGTCCTTCTTGAACCATGTGAATGGCTTTTGTTACCAAAAATATCTGCAGTGAAACATTCTGTATTTTGGTAAATACTGGTTATTATTTAATCCTTAAAAAATGCCAACACGTTTTATATTAAGATTACGAAATTCAGGCACTAGTAAATATAACTTTTATTTATTAAAAGTACACTGGCTGTTTTAGAGTGACTTCTTAATTTTGTATTATACTTTAAAAAACACAGGCAGCATAACAGCATAGCTATGATTTTGTTAATGAATACAAGTTGAATAAAGGCATCCTTGTTAAAGCCTGCAGTAAAAGTACAACAGGGTAAAATATTGTGGTCTGTGGGGGTTTCCCCTCACATATTCCCATGGTTATGTGTTGGAATCTGGGGGAATAGAAATTGAGAACCGCTGCCCTAAAGTATTTTTTGTATATGTGTACATACATAGAACAGAAAAGCAGGCTTTACTTGATCTTACATCAAGTCAAAGCTGCATCCCTCAAAGCATTGTTTTTAAAAATCAGTTTATTGGTTCAAACTGATGATACCTAAACATAAGCATATCCTTCTTTGTCGTGGTTAATCCAATTTAGGGCCTCAAGAGGCTTCAACATGTCCTGGAAGCATTGAATATAAGATAAGATTCAGTGCTGGATAGGCTGCTAGTCGTTTCTGGGTTATAAACAAACATTTAAAGGTGAATTTAATTCAAGCACTTTATCAGGTAGTCCTAAATTGTAAACATTATGAATACACCAGCCCTTTTCTAAACCTGCTTATTCCAGTTTTCTAGTTGGGGTATGCACAAGTGAGAACAATTATGGAATATTGGGTGCATGCTGGGAACCAAGCATAGGTGGGGGCATTTCAGAACAATACAATGTTAAAAACAAGTGACTTTCCAATATAATAGAAGACAAATATTTTTGTGTGCTTGGTACTATTTTGTATCTTTTCCCTCCAGGGAAGCTACTTTAATATACCTTGCTAATATCAGATTAGATATTTATGGTAGGAAAATAATAGTTTACTACAAAAAACTGTAAAAAAAAATTTTAGGTTCTTGTGTATTAAGTGCTCTTGTTTTATAGCCGGACATTTTGAGAGCTGTTCTGTGCCCACTTTATTTAAACATAGTGTGGTTTACTAGACTATTGCTGCATTAACAGGGATGAACATTTGCATAAAATAAAAAAGAACCTGCTCTTGTCATTAGCTTTGTCTGTCTATAACTCTGGGTGAATTGGTTTTCTTGAAATTTGGTTCTCAAAAAGAAACTTGTTGGTAAAGTTCAATTTTTGTTGAGATATCTTGAATGAAGTGTGCTATTCAAATTTTACAAATTTTAAAAAAGTAATTCATTAGCGTTTAAAGGTTTGGAATCGCCCAGATGTTTTTATATATCTTTGATAGATTTTGATTTTCAAATATAGACATTACTTCTGTTGCAAATTACTATTACTTCTTGAAATGACTGATTCATAATTTATTACTCACTTATGACTTCAAAGCCCCATTTTCAGCAGCCATTACTTCAGTATCCTAATGGTAAACTCTTTTAGCTCATACTCAGTTAATTATGTTTAAATACTAATTTTCAGTCAAGAGAAATCTTTGCTAATGTGCACAGCTGAATCACATTGTCTTTTCTTGGGTTGTGAGGTACTCGCATGCCAAAAGTTAAATTCTGGGTCCAAATGGATTAGATAGACAAAAGGATAAGTACATCAGAGTTTATAGTATGAGAAACAGACTCCTCACATATTCTCAGTTGGCTATTTCCTGAAATGCACATGTGAACGTCATCTGTGGCAGTAGAGAGATGAATCCAGGAACAGGATACTGTTCTTTTATTCATTTTGAACTTTTCCTTTTATTTGCCAGTTTAAAACATGACGTTTCCCTGAAACTCTGCCTCTAAGGCCATGCTCTTGGAGCCGTCTTGTCATTGTTGCAGGTGACTCGGGCATTTCTCATGTATTTAGGGAAGCAGCCAACTGAGGACCTGTAAGACATCTGTTTCTTGAACTACATGCTCTGATGTACTTATCCTGTCATGCAGTTATACATCTGGGCCTCCCGCTTCTTCTTTTAATCCTGGTTATATCCAGTTTGCCCTCTTCTTTCAAGACATTAGAGGCCTCCTTTGTATAAAATCTTCAGTTCTTTAGAAATCTGTTGCATGAAATAACCTTTATTTTGGAAAACGAGTTTCTTGAGAAAGCTGTTTTGTTTTGGCCATTTCTGAACCCAGATTTTAACTTGAAGAATGCTAGGACCTTGCAAGGATTTTGCAACCCAAGGAAAGATAATTTTCTTACTTTTATTGAACAGAATAACAGGTTTCACCTGTGCCAACACAATTATAAAGGTTTCTCTAATAACCAATTCACATTTAAACATGATTGATTAAGCATGAGCTTTGAAGTTACATGTGAGTTATAAATTATATATCAGTAATTTCAAGCAGTAATAACCATTTGCAGCATCAGTAATGTCTCAGGCATATAAATTGTGGATAAGGCTGAGGACTTGCTGTTACGTTAACTGCTTGTGAAGACACAGGTGGACTTAGATTTTAACACTCCACTGGATACTACTATCTAAAGTTTTCTATTTAAGAAATACTGTATAGTGTGAACTACAATTAGCCATAATTAGCCTCCATAATCAGCAACTAGTACATCAATCAGGGCAATTTTTACATCACCAGAATTGGAATCTTGTGGTAATGAAAATAATGTCAGCTAAAACAAGCCAATTTTGGCTTTTTTAACTACACGATATTGAAATTTTATAAGGACTCATATTTATGTAACCTACATTCTCTTAATTTATGAATATGACTCGCCAATCTAAAAATATGTAAAAAACAAAAATTTGAATAAACAGAAGTAAATAAACAAATGAAGAAATCCTCTAAACTGCTTCTAGCTGTTTGCAGTTAGCCTATCACATTGGTTTATCTGAGTGTTGTCTTTTGGAATTTATTGAGCCATCTAGCATTTCCTTTGAACAAAGCTATACAACTAAGAACTTGGGAATAGGCAAGAAACTCCCCCATGGTCCTGTTGCCTCCCTGTGCATTAATAGTTGGCTTGTTTGAAGAATTTAAAGCAGCTTTAAAAGTCTCCTGTTGCCTCTCTGTGCATTAATAGGTGGTTTGTTTGAAGAATTTAAAGCAGCATTAAATGTCAGTCTTAAGTGCTATTTTTCTCTAGTGTCCGAGTGTTTGTCCATCTGTTGATTATTTCAAGGATTGTTTACATGAGTGTATATATATTTAAGAATTAGACAATTAGCCACAGTTTCAAAATAAAAGAACCTTTTTTTTCTGAGAGTGTGTGCCACACCAGAAAAATACAGGCTATTAAACTGTTGCACTGGTTCAGAGCCATTTTGAAAAGTACAACTGTTTAAGAGGAGGATTTTTCTTTAATTAACCAAAATAGCTTAGTGTCGATCTTCGTAAAGCATTTCGAGCTGCCTCGTGGGACATCCTGAGACTTTGTGGGATCCCCCTGAAGTTGCTGGATATCATGGTTGGCCTGTACACTGGTACTGTGAGTGCTGTGCAGAGTGGAGGTAGAACCTCTGCATTTTTCCCAGTTGATTCTGGGGTTCCTTAGGGGTGTGTTTTTGCTCCTACTCTGTTCAGTGCTTGCATGGACTGGGTGTTTGGCAAGGTCGTGGGGTCCAGCGGCTGTGGGGCATCTGTTGGTAAATAAAGATTCACTCATCTTGACTTTGCTGACGATGCTGTGATCTTCTCCCAGTCAATGGAGGCTTTGATTCGAGCTCTCGAGAGACTGAACGAGGAGTCTGAGTGTCTGGGCTTGTGAGTGTCCTAAATAAAAAACAAGATCCAGGCCTTTAATGACCTCTTAGGCACAGCCATCATCAATGTGTCTGTGTACGGAGAGAGTGTCGAGCTGTCGAGAGGTTTGCTTACCTCGGCTGCAACATTTATGTCTCTGGTGCCTCTTCCTATGAAGTCTGTGGACAGATTGGGAGAGCATGGGGGGTCATGCGGTCGCTGAAAAGCGGTGTGTGGCACTCCTGATATCTTTACAAAAAGACAAAGGTCCAAGTCTTTAGAGTCCTGGTCCTTCGTGTTTTGCTACATGGCAGTGAGACATGGCCGCTATCCAGTGACCTGGGATGAAGACTGGTCTCCTTCAGTACTGTGTCTCTTTGGAGAATCCTTGGGTATTGTTGGTTTGACCTTGTGTCAAACTAACAGTTTCTCACAGAGTCCCAAATGAGGCACATTACCTGCATTTTGAGGGAGCGTCAGTTACAGCACTCTGGTCGTGCGGTACAATTTGCAGAGGGTGATCCGGCTTTCAGTATCCTCATTTTTGAGGACCTATGCAGCTGGACCAGTCCAAGGGAACCACGTAACATCTGTCTGCAGCAGATAGTGGTCACTTCCTGAGGGTGGGACTGAACTGTGTGTCTCCGTGGGGGGTTGCTAACCCGGATCCTGAGCTGTGGGGATGGCTGTACCAGTGCGTGCTCCCCAACCTGATCTGACCTGAACCAAAATCATCTGAGGGTGTGGTAGAATTAATGATGTTTAACAAGCTACATTGTCAGTTTTGTCAGATTTGGAATACATGAGCTGGTGCAAAAGTAAATGATTGTCATAAAAGATTTGCTTCAATTTTTATTTTAGTAAGTTTTTTAGTCAATACTTTTAAGCAGCTCACCATATAGAATCATGTTTAGAAGATTATGCCCAGTTTAAAGACTTGCCACTCTAGGCAATGCATACAGGACAATTTTAGAGTTTGGCGATGCAAGGTTGAACAAAGGAAGCACACGATGTGGCAAATAAACAGTAACAATATAACAAAAATCTGAAACTTCTCTGTGGACTCGAAGTGGCCTTAAAACCCTTCCTGGGTTCTTAGCCCGATACTATGATGTCAATGCTGCTTTTTAATGACCGGGAGATATTCTGTTCTCACTGTAGTTCCTTATGGCCTCTCTCTGTCTCTCTAGGAATCTTCAGATATCTCTGGTTACTTACACACCAGAATTTTGGGAAAGCATTGCCTGTTTCCTTCCAAATTGCGCTTATCTCAGTTACTCCTGGGTACCCCTCTGGCATAGTCCATATACATTGAAATTGACCTATGACAAAGGAGAGAAGGAAAACAGGAACTCAGGTTAATAGCATTTCTGGAATTTCTGTGTTTAGGGGATTATAACAAGCAAAATCTTAATCAAAGTTCTGATGATCCAGACCATCCGCCTGCCTGCCCCCTCCTGGAGATTCTATAGTACGGTTTGGGTTGTTATTAAATGGTATTAAATATTGGCAGCTTTGAATCCCAAGGCTGCCATTAGCTCCAGATGAAGTGATTAAGATAAAAAATAAGTAATAGAGGCTTAAAGAGTGTCTGTATAATGCAGACAACATCAACTGTAAGTATTCTGACAGTCCAAAAACTAGTATTGTAACTGACAGATAGCTTCCCACAATTCATTATCTTACCTAGATTGAATTTCCAGCTAATATTTGTTTCAAGAGGTTTCCGTGACTAGTACCAGTGAACCACATAATTACCATTTATTACAATGTTTTATTTTTACTTTTAGCACCTTTGTTCATTATTAAACTTATTTTCTCTTGTTAGCATTGCTTTTCATTTGTTCCAGGTCAGTTAATAGCAGAGAATAAAGCAAATGTGTAGCACAAACCATGGACCCTGAAAAACAGGCCATGAAATTCCATTTAGTGTGTGGGACTGCTGTAATTTTCTTTATTATTAATTGTGCTCATAATGATTCAGAGTCATAACAAAGAATCTGCATGGTGTGAAGGTAAGAGCTAAATGAAAGATTATTCACAAAACATGTACATTTTTAAAACTGTGAATGGCACAGTGACATTTGTAGGTGCTAATCAGTGGTAGATATGGTAAACTGCATACAAGAAATGTGTCCAGGAAATTAGGTAGATCACTGATAAGAAGAAACAACCATACTTGTTAAACACCATTTAAAACATTTGTAGATAACTTATATCTCTGGGAAGTCTCTGTTATGGGCAGTGTCCGTTTTCATTCTGAAATGGTAGTTGTAACCACTTCTTCAGTGAGCACCAACTTTTAGCACTGCTCAGTGTTTCTTGATTTGAAGAAGCCATTGCTGTAGCTTGTTATAAACCCTTAACAAGGGGTTAGGTCTCGCTTGTTCTCTTTCTTGGTGCTGTCTATATTTTTTCTTTTTTTTTGCTTTTGATCATTTGATTTTGCAAACTGATCACAGTGCCAATTGTGCTGTTTTGTGTATGGATAGCTGCCTGTTTCGATTATGTCTCAGTTTTTCCTAGTTGTCCATCTTCTAGTTAAGAACTTTCACAAAGCACACTGTAGTCAATTATCACTGTCCTATAAGGCCCTGCTGCCCACCTAATGCCCCACTGACCACATTTCGTGGATCTTATAGTTGAAGGTCACTTTCATTTGGCTGTGTAAAGGCTGAACCTGATTGTTTTCATCATTGCTGGTGAGGTCAGTACTCCAGAACAGTTACATCCAATGATTCATAAAAAATATCAATTTACTCACTGAACACAGACACCAGACTCAACAAATTATTGGGATTTTGTTTCTAAATTTAGTAATATGTTTCAAATTATGCAATACTCCAAAAATCAAATCCTTCTACCCTACCCTGCAAATGCCCCGAAATATGACCAGTTACATATTAAGCCAGTGAGAAGAATTTACATAAACGTTTGTTAAATTTTGTAGCACCGCCTCAAAAGTTGGTTCCTACTCTGCATTCAATGCTGAATTTTTAAATTGATGGATGGATTATGTTGACTCTGAATTTAACCTAAACTTGAATCATCTTTTTTTCTGAGGAATGTGTACTTCTGCTTGGTTCCCCTGTGATATTTGTATAAAAAAGTTCCTACAGTTATTTATCTCTTAAAAGCAATGCACATTATGGTTTATACACAATTTTCAATTTCAAGTTCAAATGTCTTGTCACTTTTGCAGAGTACAGTGACATTGATACTTCAACACAATGTATTTACTTGGTAATTCTATTCTTATTTTATAATTCTATTGAATTCACCTCAGTTAATTTCAGTCTGATAGAATCTATTAAAAAGGTTTTATATTTTAATATATCAGTTTGTTATCCAGCAAAATAACAAGTAATTGGATGTATAAATGCATCCATTTTGCACTTTGAGGCTGACTCATAAAATGTTTGAACAAAAATTGAATTGAGTGCCCCAGTAATCTGAGCCAGCAACTTACCAGGACAAATTCTAGTTTAACTCCTGGGAACGTAGTCATAATGTTGATACCAAAATGTTTGATATCTAAACACCATTTTGATCATCTTCATTAAGTACACAAATAATCGTTCTATATTTTATGCATGATTTTGTAACATTATATCTTACACTTTAAAACATGAAACCATTTTTTTTCCTGTAGACATTCCTCAGCTTTTGTAGGTGATTCTCATAAATATAACTAAAACATTGTCAAGAAACACAAAACACAACTGGGGTTCTCAGTTCTGCCATGTCACCTCTCACTGCTTGTCACTGATGTGGCACTTTATTTGGGTTATTCCCAAAAAACAGTGGCAGATTAAAAGGCAGTGAAATCCATTTTAAACCCCTGATGCTTTTCTGCTGATCAGGTTGAGTTTTGCACAGATGATCAGAGCATTAAGAAGAGTGGTCTTTCTTTATAATTAGTGTTAAACAATACTTAGAGATGTGCATTTTTATGAGGAATCATGATAGAGCAACTAACATAGACTTAAATCTGAAATTAATATACTATTAGGGGCAAACCCCCCTGGCATCTTCAGCGCCCAGACAGCCCCGTGCCTTTGGTGCCCAGCCCCCAGTTGCAGCCAGTCTGCCACTCGCATTGTGAAGAGGGGGGCTAAACACACCCCAAGGAGATGAGGTCACTCCTCTGAAACCCCCTCTTAAACAGTGATACAATGGGAAACAAATACAGTTTTTTTTTTTACCTCCTCTTTGCTCGATCAGCTGCTGGTTTGCTGCTGCTGTGCCGCATGATCTACATCTCGAACATTTAAAAGCCTGTACAGCAGTTGTCCTACTCTTTTGTCTTTTATTTCCAGCTCCGGGTGTGGTTAAATCTCTTTGCACTCTTGGTTAAGTCTCGCCTTGCGGGACGTGAATTCTTTATATTTTTTAGTTTATAATTTAAAAATGGATTGAGAATCTGAAGATCTAACAACATCACATTAAAGTTCGATAAATTCTGAAAAGAATGATACCAAACATATATATGTAGGTTTTGAAATAAGCCCGATATAAAATGTGACATAAAATCATTGCACTTTTAGGCTTAGGATTTTATATATATTCTAGCAAAATACCCGCTTACTCGAAGTACTGCCTTAAAATTTTTATTAAGAAAATTAAACCTTTTTAAACTGAGGGAAAATATACCAATAAATATTTCTTACTCTTAACGCGCACACGTGCCGGTCCCAGGACAATTAAGTGTTTTAAAAACGTTACAGTAATGTGTGCGTGCCCATCTGCCATGCATCTCGACACTCTACCCATCAAATGAAACTTCAAAGTCTCGTCTTTCCGATGATATAAACCATTTTGACACACAACAACCACAGCACTGACACTAAAGCCTTTTTTACAGAGAAGTACATACTTTTAAGAGTTGACTTTCCCTACCTTTGAAGACCCCCTGCAAGTCAAACATCAATATTTCCGAGCAGTATTGATCCCATTGTGTCCGTAAGGCTCCAGCGAATATAATCCAGTAAAACGATTTAGGTCCAAAACACACGATATATTCTCAAAGGGACAAAAACTCCAGAAAATGTTTCATAACTTGAGACCACCTACGTAATTTTTTTTCATCTATATTGCTCATATTAGACGTAATTTATTTCTGTCGGCGATAACCATGCTACCGCATGAAACACGGAAGTGTTAGCTTCCGAAAGACACCTAAGTTGGCCAATTACAACGGGTCTGGGGTTGACTGGCACCTCGTATAGCCAACCAGTGTCACAGAAAGCTTGAGGATGACGTATAGCTCAAACTCTGGTAGAATCTACCAGTTTGATTGGACACTGTGACTGACACTCAAAACTTACAGCCAATGAGCAGCCGAGCATTTTGATATGTAACTTGCCATACTAACTTGTAAACAAAACGATCGGAGCTGCGTGAAGGTGGCATTTGTGCCAGTCTGCAGAGTTGGTGCGTGGTTGTTTATTGTGATTTCGCCAAGTTTTTTCGCATTTTAAATATGAATAAAAGTAGAAGTTTAAACGTAAATAAACGCTCGATTAAATAATAGATGCATATGCGCGTTGCGAAAGTATTCAACGGCACAGGAGGCGTGTAATGGCAGAGAGCGGCGTGCCACGCCTTGTGCTTTCTGCTTGCTAGTGATTGCTGCCATCAAGTGGCACATGGAAAACGCTGAGCTGTGTTGTAACAGTTTGTAAAAGAAATATATATAGTTTGTGTGCATTTTATAAAAAAAGTAAAAATAAAAATATAAATATATTTTTGGCCCATAACTTGTATTGACTATTTTTACATAGAAATGTGTATTTTTTATTGTTTTTATTATGGAACATGAATTTCCATAACTAATAGAGTGACACTGTGTGTAGATATAGATTCCTTTAGGTGTAAGCTTTCAGTAGAGCCCTCATTGATATCTGTGGGTTGAAGCATTCAAAAGTTATTACACTTTTTCCATATGTTCCAAAATGTGGATAATGGTCCCTCTAAAAAGCCCCTGGGCATGCCCACATAAAAACTGGTGTAAAAAATGTCATTTTTACAGGTATTCTTTTCAAATTTGAAATTTGAGTAGTCAACAAGTTATTCTGTTGGTACATAGTGTGTTTCTGTCCCCACCTACCTACTGCAGCTTTATTTTCCTTTATTTTCATAAAAAAACTTAGGCGAGAACAAAAAATTCGTTTTTTTTGTGAGTTCTAATGTGCATAACTTTTGATCAGTCACACCTACAGTGATTCTGACTACTAAGGGTGAAACTAGAGAATGTTACCTTTACAAAGAGACCAAACATGTGTTTATACTCCAGATAGTTCAATAACAGCAATGATTCTAATTTGGAGAGGTTGAATTACAAGCGATTTAGCAAAAATGACCCCGATTGATAAGGGGATTAAGGATCTCTTTGTATACCACATTGTCAGTTTGGCCCTCCAGTTGTAATATGACCAAGCTGTGCACTGAGCTTACTCTTGAGCATGCAACGTACAGTTGGCCATGTGAACAGTAATCTTGTTTCAAATCTCACAGCTTGGATTGCTGCTGTCATAATCGGTTTGAGTTTCATGGTTTGTTTCAATTACGACAGTATTTGCAGGACTTGTGTTGAAGTGACATTCGGCATCTGTCAAGTGTTGTAAGCATACAACCAGTTTCATCGATAACTTCGCATCCAGCTTTTGAGAGTTTAAACATTCATAAACATCAAAGTGTCACTACTGAAATCGTCACCTGTGAGTCTAAGATGTTTAAGAGGCACTGGCAGTTGTCGAAAGGTGTAAAATATTTGGCCATTTCGGTACACTTGAAAGCGACAACCGAACAATTCAGCGGAAGCCATCAACTCACATGCAGAACCATAGGTGAAGGGCTTAAGCATTTCACTCTTCTAGTGCTCCTGTGTAGTATAATTATCTCCTGTACCATCATCAGTCCACACCTTGAACCTGTCCCAGTCATTCAATACATTAGACACAATGTTCCTCCGGATATCAAGAGTGAGCCTGATATGGCCGTGCAATATGTAACACAGAGAATGGAAAAGGTAGGTGCCATCTCCGGGCATGGAAATCACTCGGTAAGTGACAGTTCTTTGATCAATAGTGATCACCTCGCTAGACATGTTAATGGGGGTACGGTTGAAATGGAGATCGTACATCATCCACACTGGTTTTGAACACAGGCGTGCCACAGACTATATCCAGATATATTTTCAAGATTGGCTATTTTCAAAATCGTATATTTTGTTTGTTTCTTAAGACATTTCTATAGTCTTCGTAATAATAAGGACGCAGTGTGGACTCCTGATGTTGTTTTTAGACAGTACATATTATTAAAGAGATATTTTGCTAGCATTTTGAAATAATTACAAAGGAGTACAGTAATCCCTCGCTATATCGCACTTCGACTTTCGCGGCATCACTCTATCGCGGATTTTATATGTAAGCATAACTAAATATATACGCGGATTTTTCGCTGCTTCGCGGGTTCTGCGGACAATGTGTCTTTTTACTTCCTGTACATGCTTCTTCAGTTGGTTTGCTCAGTTGATTTCATACAAGGGACGCTATTGGCGGATGACTGAGAAGCTAACCAATCAGAGCACGCAGTTAAGTTCCTGTGTGCTGAATGCAGTGTTAACCAGGAAGTCTCGTCTCGCTCATTCAGCATCATCGTGTTTCAATGTGTAAAGAGTTGTGCTCTTTTGTGTTTATCTTTGTGCATAGTCAAGCCCTTCATTAAGGCCCCAAAACGATCTGCTCCTGCTACTGCTTCAGGGGCCGTGCCCAGGCGCTAACGGAAGATGTTAACGATTGCCGAAAAGGTAAACGTTTTGGATTTGTTGAAGGAAGGGAAAAGCTACACGCTGTAGGGCGCCATTACAGCATCAATGAGGCTACGATTCTTTTATTTAAAAAGTAGGAAAGGAATATAAGATCTACGGCCGCAGTGTCCTTTTAACCAGGTTGCAAAACGAGTTGTAAGTGGATGTAATAAGGTGGAAGTCTGGATGGAATCTGCTTTAGGGTTTTGGATTGAAGACTGCCAGAAGAAGAACAACGGCGGTGCTACACAGTCGACTGAATAGGATCCTTTAGAAGAGCTGTAACGCTGTCCTTTGTTGTGCAGTAAAACTAAACTCATTGTTATCGGACAAGTCATCGTGTCATTGTTGGTGAGTAACCATAATTAATTTTCTACGTACGTACGTACGTTTAGTGTCACTGTACACACATTTACTATAAACTATTTTTCTTGCATTGTATGTATTTATTGCTGGTGGCCTGTCTATCGTAATGGCTGTAACATATGTGATATCAGAGACGCTCGATATCTTTAAAATAATATTTAGGTTTTACTGTATATAAACAGTGTGTTTATATACATAATTTCAATGAATCTTACCTAATATCTAAGAGAATACAAAGGGATTATGCTGTATAACTGTGCAGGGAATATTTATAAACAGTGTGGGAGAGTTTATAAGGACTTAAAATATATAAAAATAACCATACAAACATGGTTTCTACTTTGCGGATTTTCACCTATCGCGGGGGGGTCTGGAACGCAACCCCCGTGATCGAGGAGGGATTACTGTATATCTAATGTCCTCAGTAAAAAAACAATAAAATCTTACATTTATTTTTTGTTGGAAAATACCGTAATTTTTTTTATACATTATTCCTGTAATTTACTTCTGTTTTTTTATTAATTTTTCTATTGTTAGGAATTAATTTAGCATTGCCATCTTTTATATGATGTCAGAGGTTGTATGTTATGGTGTTACTCAAGCACTTGTTTCTGCGTTGTTTCAGTTTTCAGTTGAGCATTTTGCTAATTTTTGGGAATAAAGAGATTTTCATGTGTTGGTGTACAGAAAAATAAGAAATATACGCTTAGTGCATACTTTGAAAACATATATTTCTATAGTTATGCACTCAATTAATGTGAAACAAGAGCATTTCTATAATGCCCTTAAAAAAGATGAGTACAGCACAATTTGTATATATGAGGTCACTGCTGCAAGGTTGAAATCGTAATTTTTTTTATTTTCTGTTGTGAGCCTAATAATACGAATAATAATACATTTTTAAATAACACCGTACCATACTCATAGCCTTGAAATCTTGTACGTTATACTGAAATAATAAAAATTCTTAGAGATTTATTGTCATGCTGGTTTCCTTGCAGCCTCAGAGATGTTCATTTTTTTGTTTGAAAAAAGTAGTGCTCTTACACTTTGAAGATGTATAGTTGAGTCCATAAGTTTACATGCACCTAAGCTAAAAATTTTCAAACTCAAAATTCCCCAACTTCATACAGTACATATCACGTGTGGTCTTTGGCCGGCTTATCATCCCGGCCAATACCCCCAGGCCGCCAGATGAAGCCCTCCCTGCAGTATGGAGGTGCCCTGAAGACCAGCAGGGAGTCATGGACAATGTAGTTTTTTTATATACAGCCCTGCTGGATACCACAGGGGCCGCAAGAGGGAGCTGCAGGGAGGACCGAAGAGTCATATGTGCCCTATAACCCGGAAGTGCGTCATAGGAGGAGCGACGACAGAAGTGGCGTACTTCCGGGGTGAAGAAAAGGTCTTGTACCTGACCTGGAAGTGATAAAGAATCACATGGACTGGGGATTGGGAACACTTCCGGGTCAGGGAGAATAAAAGGACTGTGGGAGCTCCCAGATGGCGAGCTGAGCCTGGTGGAAGGGTGGCAACGCGTCTGGGAGTGGTGGATTTGTTTATTATTGTGCATTTGTGTGATTTATGAGTATAGTGGAGGAGAGTGTGCTTTGTGCACTGTGGAAGATAAGTAAAGTCAACATTTGGACTTTTTCCTAGTGTCTGGAGTCTTGGACAGGGGTTCAAGGGAGCAATACTGCCCCCTATCTGTCACACACGTTACCAAGCAATTCATGTGTTAAGTCAATTAGTGTATCTGCTTAATTTCCAGAATAATGTTTCTCCACAATAATGATTAAGAGACAGATATATTTCAGCTTTTTATAACTATGTCAGATTTTCAGTGAGTCAACAATTTACGTACATCAAGTTAGTATTTGGTGGTGTTGCGTTTAAGTTGCTTAACCTGAAGCAAATGCCTAGGATAGGCTTCTACAAGCTTTTCACAATATTTTGCCGGAATTTTGGTCCATTCTTGCTGAAAGAACTCTTGATTCAAGTTTGTGAGCATCCTTACTTGGGCACATGTCTTCAGTTCATTGCACAGATTTAGGTCAGGGCTTTGTGATAGCCAATCTAATACTGTTGCATTGTTGTATTCAAGTCACTTAGGAAGTATGCTTTTGTGCATTGTCTTGTTGGAAGACCCATTTGCCACCAAGCTTTAGATCTCTGGCTGATGTCTTGAGGTGTTGCTTCAGAATTTCCAGGTGATGCTTCTTCTTTGTGATATCATCTATTTTATGGAGTGCACCAGTCCCTTTCTAAGAAAAAACATCCCCACAACATAATGCCTCCCCTATGCTTCACAGTTGGGTTGGTGTACTTTGGATTAAGTGTCTCACCCTTAACATACAATGTACTGTATCTCTGTTATTGCCAAACTGTTCAAATTTTTGTTTCATCTGACACTAGAATACTTCTGCAGAAGGTCACTTCTTTGTCTTAGTGAGCAACTGCAAACTTTACTGTAGCGTTGTATGTTGATTTTGGAGTAGTGATTTCTTCCTTGGTCGACAAACTTTTAGGCCATGGGGATGAAATGCTTTCTTAATGCACTTTCTTATCACCAACTCCTTCACCAGTTCTATAGTTGTTATCCTGGGTCTCCATTAAACCTTTTGAAACATACTTTGTTCATCCTTGGGAATCAACTTGTGTCCCATTTCTTAAAAATGTAAAGTCTGTATTGCTCCCGAGCTTTTTATATTTTCATAAAAGATTGTAAAGTTGCTTCTGCTACCTCAAATCTTTCGGAGATGGCAGCTAAGGATGACCCCAACTCACAATTCCTCTTCTAAAATCTTAACCTTTTGATTTTTTCATTGTCTTAAGCACAAGAAGGCACTGTTATATACAGCCACAGGTATACCAAGTAACCATTAATTAAGACAATTAGCAACTCTGATGTTGCTAAATTTAATGACATCAATTTCTGGAGTTGTCCATGCTGTTTAAAAAAAACGGTGAACTTAGTGTAAACTTTGACCCGCTGAAAATCTGACATTGTGGTTTAAAACTGAAAAAACTCTGTCTCTTGATCATTATTTTGGAGAAAAACTCTTATGAAAATTAAGTACATACACCAATTGACCTAACAAATGAATTGTTTGTTAATGTATCAAGTGCAGAGTTGGGGAATTTTCAGTTTGAATGTTTTTAGCCAAGGTGTATGTAAACTTACTGCCTCAACTGTAGCAGTACGTTAATATGTAGGAAAACCTTTGTTAAACAGTGATAATAAGAGTGTGGCGTAGAATGAAATGACATATAGCAGAGTTGTATCTTTTATTAGGAATAATGAAAGATGTTGTTAAGGTGGGCAAAGCATCACTAACTGTCTGCCTAATACAACTTCTTAACTTAAAAATCGAAAGTAATACAGTACAAAAGAGCAGTAAATTAATATATTTGAAAACCAAATATATATCAGGTAATTAATGATAGATAGTCAAACAATTTCTCTGGCAATGAGAAGGTAAAGAGTCTTACATGTTGTGACTGGAAGCTTTAGAGTAGATTGTGTTTTAACTGAAAGAGCAGGAGGAATGATGGGAAGGATAATCAAGGCTGTCATCATCTTCTCTTGAGAAAACATCAAGCAGTTTTGATAGAGCTTTGTCAATAGCTAACTGGAGCAATGCCAATCAAACTTGAGAAGCTGAGTTTGTAATATCAGTGTGTACTTCATTCCCTGTATTCCGAAAAACCAAGCACAACAAAGGTTTTTCTGGAGATGTCTGTATTGTTTTCTGAACGTTTTACTGGAATGTGGTCAACTCGGGTGTTGCATCATTCCCAGCTCCGACTTCCAGCTTCTGAGGTAAATGGAACACAACATTAGGTAACTGGGAGGCAACAGCCTACTCAGACGCAAATGAACCCCAAGATACACAGTTCAAAAACATTCCAGGGGAAGTCTCTAAATATATAAATAATATCAATTAAAATATCTTGCTAGGGAGAGATCTGTAAGATAATCCCCAAAATAAAAATTTTAATAAAATAAAGATTTATTTAACAAATAGATAAAGAAAGCACAAATACTTAAAAGAGCAAAAAAAAGGATTTGTCTAAAAGGTAATCTGAATCTAAAAAATCCAGATCGTGATCAAAAAGTAATACCAGGAAACCACAGCCAAAATTCAGAAGCTGGACAAATGAATCCTTACAAATAATTAGTTCAAGAATATCAGTCTAATGATGAACTGATAAGGAACCTGATTCTCAGCTTCAATCTATAGGCTCAGAGCAGTTCCTTAGCAGGGACATAAGGGTGGTCCCACCTCTTGGGATTCCACCCACAAAATACAAGTAATATCACAAAGTGTGTCATCATACACAAAAATAACAATAGATCGATATTAACCAAAAATACATAAACACATGGGTCATGTTTAAAAACAAATGAACAAGTCACAATAAAGGCAAATACACATATGACAGAGATTAAACCCTAGCTAGGCAGGCAGTGTGGTGTTAGTGGTTAAGGCTTTAGACTTCAGACCCTGAGGTTGTGGGTTCATATCATACTATTGACACTGTGACCCTAAGCAAGTCACTTGACCTGCCTATGCTCTAACTGGAAAAAAACAAAATCAATGTTACTAATTGTATCATAAATGTCATAAGTCACCTTGGATAAAGATGACAGCCAAATAAATAAATGTAATGTAAATGTAAAGCAACAAAATGCATGAATTACTTGAGCCCAAAATCATAAAAGGAAGTTACCACTGAGGAACGCTTTACATAATTTAAAGGAAGCCCCGATGATTTCTGTCATCTTGATCCCCTGACCCAGAAAGACGGAGAGAGAGAAACACAATGGCAGCTGAAATGAGCAGCTTTAGGCAAAGGGGAGTATTTCTGCAACTTGACTTGGATGGCAGGAAACTAGTAACTTGATGTACAAGGAGACTTCCAGATGACAAGACCAATGGTTTTGAACAGCATATCCTTGATATAAGCAGGTTTAAAATAACAATACAAGACATGCAGCTGGTCATTTATGATAAACTGGACAAATGTATTGTTTGTTTATATTTCATCCATCCATCCATCCATCCATCCATCCATCCATCCTCTTCCGTTTATCCGAGGTCGGGTCACGGGGGCAGCAGCTTGAGCAGAGATGCCAGAGATGGGAGAGATACCCTCTCCCTGGCCACTTCTTCTAGCTCTTCCAGGAGAATCCCGAGGCATTCCCAGGCCAGCCGGGAGACATATTCCCTCCAGTGTGTCCTGGGTCTTCCCCGGGGCCTCCTCCCGGTTGGACGTGCCCGGAACACCTCACCAGGGAGGCATCTAGGAGGCATCCTGATCAGAGCCACCTCATCTGACTCCTCTCGATGCGGAGGAGTAGTGGCTCTACTATGAGCCCTTCCAGATGACTGAGCTTCTCACCCTATCTTTAAGGGAAAGCCCAGACACCCTGTGGAGGAAACTCATTTCAGCCGCTTGTATTCGCGATCTCGTTCTTTTGGTCACTACCCATATCTCATGACCATAGGTGAGGGTCGGAACATAGATTGACTGGTAAATTGAGAGCTTTGCCTTACGGCTCAGCTCCTTTTTCACCATGACAGACCAATGCAGAGCCCGCAACACTGCGGATGCCACACCGATCTGCCTGTCAATCTCACGCTTCATTCTTCCCTCACTCGTGAACAAGACCCTGAGATACTTGAACTCCTCCACTTGGGGCAGGATCTCGCTTCCAACCCTAAGAGGGCACTCCACACTTTTCCACCTGAGGACCATGGTCTCGGATTTGGATGTGCTGATTCCCATCCCAGCTGTTTCACACTCAGCTGCGAACCGATTCAGAGAGAGCTGAAGATCACGGCCTGATGAAGCAAACAGGACAAAATCATCTGCAAAAAGCAGTGACCCAATCCTGAGTCCACCAAACCGGACCCCCTCAACACCTTGGCTGCGCCTAGAAATTCTGTCAAGTTATAAACAGAATTGGTGACAAAGGGCAGCCCTTGTTTATATTTCCGAACTAAAATCACAAGCCTGATTTTTTTTTTTTTAAATCTCATAGTTTGTCTGACACTTTCAAAAGTATATGCTTAACAATGCCATCTACAGGTATATCTGATCCTGACATGCACAGTCATCTGCTTTTGCTTGCAGAGATGCACTCCTCTCCCAGCTGTGTGTGAAATTAAACATTATGCTTTCTTGTAGCTCCTGTATAATCAAAAATATAATCCATCTTTGTTTCCTTTAGGCACTGGGTGAAGATGGTATATGTCAGTAGCTCCAACTCAGCCTCAGATTTTCTTATGGCTTCAATGTTTCAAGGATAATTAAGACTATTGTAGGAGTTTGAGCATTTAGCTGCAGAGTCTTCAAACCTTAAAATGAACCTTCTACTAATTATCATAATCAGTTATGCAAATAACAAGGAAGTTATTCTTTAAGCTTATTGTTGTAACTTGGAAATAAAATATATTTCATAAAATTATTTTGTCATCATAAAATTTATCCCATTTTGAGAATAAGAGTCATAATGGAATATTGAATCTTATTTTTTCTGTTTACATGGTAGGGAAAACACATTTGCTCTTTTCTGGTTGACTCAAAAAAACGTAAAGCTGGCAATGTAAATTGCTCCTAAGATATAATATTCAGCAAGATGTCATAAACCTTCATAGAGACCAGTGTAGTAAAATCTGCATAAGTAAAAACCTTGGGTTTGAGGTCACAGATTATGATATAGTCCTCTAGCCTGTAGCAATAGAAGAACATCACCTGGTATTCCTGTTTATGTCTATGCAATGATCAACAGGGTACAAGTATTGGCTCACAGGAAAAAAGCAGCCACCAATACAGATGGGAATAATGTTTAGAATAGATACAACTAGTGTGTCTAGAGAATGCAGTAAACAGCTCAGTTAATGAAAAAACACTATCAGGTAAGAGGTGATCAGTCATTGAGTGGAGGACTGATCACACTTAAGGTCATGTCACATTACACAACTTTTCCAGTGATCTTCAGTCATAATCTTCATTTACATAACTTTAGCGAGTCAAAGGCAGTCAGTGGCACACTCTAATGACTCCCTCCAACTAGTCCAAGATTCGTTCTGACAAAATCAAACCTGTGTGATTGGCGCTAATATACTAATTCAGTGACAAAGGATACACTGCCCTGCATTTATAATGGACAGCTATAACTTTAAAAAATGCTGTACCTTGGTCAGTACTATGATCTGAAGATGTTACATTTCAGCAACAACTGTGTTTTTTCTTTTTTTCCCCTTTTCTTCTTATTTTGTTTCTTGTGCTAGCAGACTTACTTATTTGCATGGGCCATGATCGCAAGAATATTTTTAAAACTATATAAAATTCCCAAGTGATTGAAGTCAGTGAAAGTTACAGTTTGGAATGTTTGAAGTATTAAAATAGTCATATCTGAGACAATATGGATTTTTTCATCAAATACCAAAAAAAGTGAGGTGTTACAAAAATGTAAATATTTGGACATTTTTTGGCACAACCTTCAAGCACATACATACAGTAACTGATAAAATACACAAAAATGTACTGAACAGTGTTTTTCAGCTTGCAAATAGTGTACAATTGAATTATCCAGTTAGGAAAATTGTGTCCAGCTCAAGACTCATGCTACTCACTTTGTGAATTTCCCCTTGGGATTAATAAAGTATCTATCTATCTGTCTATCTATCTATCTACTTACCTCATTGATATAAATGCAGAATGGGTTTAAAAGAAGGGAGCTGCAGATAATATGCAAAGAACCATTGGCTTAAGGTTGGATTTGAGGGCATGCGGTAAAGACTGAGCTGAGGTTACTGTTTTAGCAGTGTCCGAGGAGCTTCTTTTCTACTGCTGCTGGTCCTGGGACTGACTATTAAGTCTTTTCTATAAGTGTTGTTTTTTGGTTTTCCTATTAAGAGTAAAACCAGAATCTCTTCCAAAATTGTAATTTTGTTGTTTCAATATAACCTGAATAGTTAGCCAGGGATATTGGCACAGATGATTTCCTCCTTGCATGGGCTAATGGTACCATATCCATTGACGTGTCAAGTTCAGCCCATTACTTCCTTAAAAATCATTTTGACACCCCTTAGAATATTTTTAAAATAATTCAGACTAATAGAAATGTTGTCAAACTGTTGGTACCCCTCCACGAGAAAAGAACTCACAATTGTCTCTGAAATAACCTGAAACTGACCAAAGTAATTGGTTATTATAATTATTTTTCCCCATATTTAACAATAATCAGACATTGTTTTAGAGTTTTTATTAAACAGAATATTTCAAATAATAATACAAATGAAAATGGTATGGGCAAAATTATGGGACCCTTAATATACTGTTACCTAACCTTTAGAGGCAATCACTGCAAACAAGCAATTCCTGGAGCTGTCAATGAGACTTCTGTACCTGTTCACAGGTAGTTTGGCCCATTCTTCCTGAGCAAACTGCTCCAGCTGTTTCAGGTTTGAAGGGGGCCTTCTCCAGACTGTATGCGTCAGTTCTTTCCATGGATGTTTGATAGGATTCAGGGTTCATAGAATGCCATTTCAGAATGGTCCAATGTTGTGTTCTTAACCATTTTTGGGTACTTTTAGCTCTGGGTTTTGGGTCATTATCCTGTTGGAGGACACATCACATGACATTGAGCAGTACGTTTTGCTCCAGAATATCTTGATTGTCTTGAGATTTCATTGTTCTCTACATAGACTTAAGGCCCCCCTTGACAGATGCAGAAAAGTAGCCTCAAAACATGACCAAGTATCCTTCATGTTTCACAGTATTCATGGTGTGCCTTTTTTTTTTGAAAGCTTCATTTTTTCATCTGTGGAGACAGAGCTGATGTGACTTGTTAAAAAGCCTCAGTTTTGTCTCATCTGCCCAAAGGGAATTCTCCCAGAAGCATTGTGGCTTGTTAATTTGCATTTTAGTGAATTGCAGCCTGTCATTTTTATGTGGAGTTCTCCAGGGTTTTCCATTTAACCCACTGTCACTCAAAAAGCAATGGATACTGAGATCAGACACTGATGGACCTTTTCCTTGGAGTTCAGCTTGTATCTTTTTGGAAGTTGTCCTTGGCTTTTTGTCAACCATTCTCACTATTCTTCTACCCATTCTGGGGTCATGTTTCCTCTTACGGCCACATACAGGGTGGTTGGCTAGTGTCCCATGCACCTTAACCTTCTTAATAATATTTGCAGCTGTTGTCATAAGAACATCAAGCTGCTTGGGGATGGTCTTATAGTTTTTGACTTTAACACGCTTGACTGTAATTTCCTTGCTGATGTCCTCTGTCAACTGTCTCCTTTGCTTTCTCTGGTCCATGTTCCATGTGGGACCCACGATGATACCAAAAAGCAGAGTGGCTACTTTTCTCCATTTAAATAGGCCAAATGTCCGATTACATGATATTGGAGACATGTGTGATACTATTAAAGAAAACGGCTTGTTTGAAAAATCCTCTAATCCAGTGGTTCCTAAACTCAATCCTGGGGACCCACTGTGGCTGCAGGTTTTTGTTCCAACCAACTTCTGTTTTTGATTGGACTCTTAGCCTAATTAAGTGAGTCATTATTTCCCAGTTTCTGTGTTTTGGAGTCAATGTAGAAATTACAAGCAAAGTTTGGTAGATTTTTATTAAAATGTAATAAGCAGTTATATGGGGAATATGTAGTTTTTTTAAGTCATTATCAGTATTTTCAACCTAATTGTCATTCTGCTTTTCCTGGTGTTCTGGTTAGTTAATTGATCATTTACTAATTAGCAAGTCTGACACTGAAGTCGTTGCTGCTTTCATCATCCCAGGTGTCTGCTGTGCTGGTTGTTAATTGTCTCTATTAGGGTTAAATGAAGGGAGCAAACTATATAGGAAAAGGGGAAAATAATAGAAAAAGAACAAAGAGAGTTGAGCATTTATAGCTTTAGAAAAAAACAGAAATATTTCTAAATGTTTTATAAATGTAAAAACCATACTGTTGTGTTTTTCTGACTGCAGAATAAAAGAACAGTAAAAAAGACCAGCTAATTAAATGAGATCAGTTGTTAGTGATTATTATCACCGATTGTGAATTTGGTTGGAACAAAAACAGCCACAGTGGGTCCTCAGGATCGAGTTTAGGAACCACTGCTTATTCCAATTATTTCATATCTTTTCTAGGGATACCAACAAATGTATCCAAGCCATTTTAGAATATCTTAGTAGAATAAGCCATATTTGACACTTGCTTTACTTTACTTGATGAAATATCTAAGACATGCATGCTTACAGGGGACAACTGCTTTTCATTTAATCACATTTCAGGAGGCGTACAGCATGTTTTCAACGAGCTTTTAGGGTGCCAAAAAATTTGTCCACCTTTGTACATAAAGTCAAGTGCCCCGCCGTAGTTAATTTTTAATCTAATCAGACAATTGTAAAGTAAAATGATAACTGTAGTATGTGGGAATGTTAGTTGTGTAATTCATGTTTATCAACTTACCATTTTAATTTTGCTTGAGACTTACTACGTTGGCATCACTGGCAAGCTCATATGATTCTCGAGAATGAGTATATTTTAATTTTTCTTTGCTATCCATAGTCTGTCATAAAGAGCACTGCAAGACATTGCTTGGCTGTGCATGGCAATTTAAAAGCAATTATTTATTGAGTTAATCAGTTTATATCAGTGTTAGGATCCTGTAAATGCCTGCATTGTAATGACAAGCTTCTAATTGTGGCATGATAGTAGAGGCGTGTTTTTAGGTCTAAGATGTAATTACCGAATGTTATACAGAGTATAGCAGAGGACCACAGATATGGTTCTTATCATCATTGTGGATGACCAAATCTACATATCAGCATTAAAAGTAACTACAGTATTTTATTACACATTTAATGAATTAAACATATCTTCATTAATGTTTGAAGTATCAGTGTTTTGTGTTAGCATGGCAGTAAAGTACACTATCATAGGTTTACTCCTTGCCGTTTCCTGAACAGGGAACTGTAATGATTTTTAGGGCAAAATTATCTTGAAATAACAAGAAAGACTTAAAATATGTGAGAATGGTCTATAAAGTAATGATTTTCTTTTTTAAGTTAGCAGAGCCTTTTAACTTTCTGAAAAACAGAATACAAAAATGTGGTTGCTGTATGCAAGAGCTCAAAAAACACACACACACCACAAGAAACAACAATGAGCTAAAAAAGCACACAGACACTATGCCACATCACCACACTCACATCCAAGGTTGTAAAATAATTAAAAAGTTGGAAATTGCCAATTTCTTTGAGCTGTCCATATATAACCATTTACAAATTTCAAGCACATGGATTTTAAATCAAACTTTAATTTGAGTTGTTCTTAACAGACAACAAACCAACACAAGGCTCTTTACAAAGCACAAGAATATAATTAAAGAAAAAACTTAATATACCAGGAAATAGATTGGTGTTTTTAATCAATGGCTTTGCACATTTGGAGACAATAGTTCCCTGGAATTATTAAATAAGAAAACAAAAATAGTCAAAATGTTAAGATAAACCTGGATAGGTGCAGAAAAGGAAGATCTACCTCCTGGCAAATCATGTTACTTGTTCAAATATTTTATAAATATTAAACAAATAAAATCTGCAGATTTTGTCTTTTCATATAGACATCAAACAATCCATCCATTTTTTAAATTTGCTTTTTGTAATAATGTTGTGAGGGGCCAGGGACAAGCCTAGCAGCATCATATTCTGAAACTAGGCTGCCTTTCATAATAAGACGTGAAGTGTATACTGTGAAACCTTCAGCACACGACTAGGCAACCTAAACACAAGCCAGTATGTAAGCAAACAAATTAATTCACAAGCAAACTAATAAAATACCCAGTACAAATGATGTCATTAGTTGAACGCTTTTGTTCATATGCTTCATTCAGCCTAGGATATTGTAAACTGGTCTGAGCACGTGTGCATGGTAGTGTTAGCAGTCTACCTCATGCTATAGATACTTTGTCTGACACGGTAGCACAGACACTCTTTTTATGGTCCATCACCGCGTGTTGCATTCTCCTCTTGTTGACAGCAGAATAAGTATGTGAAATATGGTGGATACATTGGCCTGTAACAACATGCCACCAGTGGAATCACAAACAACACATGATAAAATTACCTGTGACCTCAAATGACCTAAATCTGTATGGCAAAGGCCATAAATATATGAAAATATTGCAAACAGAACTGAAAGATTAACATGTATTTGCTTTTTCAGCTGAATTTCAGTAATCAGTATTCATCCAGGTGAATGGAGTTATAGTTTAAAAGGAAGAGGAAGAAGAATGAAACAAAACTCTACAAACTATTTCAGGGTATGACCCCCTAAATAACATAAGTATGACAGAAATGTTGTATATCATGTGTTGCCTACGGATTAATAGCCACAGCTTAGGTAAAAAGAGACTTTGTGGCTTAGTATTACTAATAAATAAAACTAAATTACAATCCAAAGTATTTTTTGAACCATTTACAGCAACACAAGCTCAAAGGAGATCTATCTGTATGTCTTTACTGATTAAATTTGACAATACTTGCCCATATTATGAAAACTCTGTTTAGTTTTAACATATTCTGTCCATACATTCATTTTCATGCTGGCACAATCCTATTCATGGCTGTGAAGCATTATGTGCAAGCCAGTCGGCTTCAGGGCACACACGCGCACACACCTACACTCACACAATGCCACTGAGAGTCATAAGTAAACCTAACAAGTACATGTTTGTGATTTGGGAGCAAACACTGAATGGTAGTGGACCATACAGTACTTTCATGTAAATTACAGGTATACTTCAGTGATCCTGCAGGAATTGAGTCAGTTGAAGATTTTACAGTACAGTATGACAGATCGTGGTTTGTGATGATAGATAATAATAATAATTCTTTACATTTATATAGCACTTTTCTCACTACTCAAAGCACTCTCCACACTTGGATGACCCAGGATGCAAACCCACGATCTCCTTACTGGGAGGCAGCAGTACTACCACTGCACCACCTGTGTAGATAGATAATAATAAATAAATACATAAATAGATAAATAAATACATATACACACACACACTATGGTCTGAGCACAAAACAGAATGACTGAAAAGGAAGAAATCTTCTGACTTGGCAGTCACAGTGAGGCATTATGCAGACGTATTGCTGTTGATATAAAAGACCCCCAGCAGTGTTTCTTGGCACACTTGTGGTGAATAATTTGTTGGCTGGAAGTCCTCCGTGTTGGTGTGTCAGAGAGAGGATATGCAGCATTGTTCATAATGACACTCAGTTTTGATTTACTTCTGTCCTCCGCTACGACTTCCATGGAGTCCAGAGTGTGTCCCATAACTGAGCCTGCACTTTTAATTAGCTTGTTAATTCAGTGGGCCTCTCTTGAAGTGATGTTACCAACCCAGCACACCACAGCATAGAAAATCGCACTGGCCATCACAGAGTTATATAAGATGAGAAGGAATTCACTGCCCACATTAAAGGAACACAGTCTTCTAAGGAATAAGCCCTTCCTTACATAGTTCACCTGTGTTTTGAGACCAGTAAAACCCCCTCATTAATGTGGACACCCAAGTACTAATAGGAGTGGACCACCTTCACATCCACTCCCTGAATAGTGACCGCACACAGATGTTGTTTGATGCAGTGAAAGTCAATGAGCAGTT